>NC_077224.1:5917294-6217294 GCF_024763615.1 Phlebotomus papatasi | reverse complement strand
CTTCAATATTGAAGCGAATATTGAAACCAATATTTCAATAATTGCCTACACACTGGACAATTTTCTTCAATATTGAAACATTTATGTCAATAAATCTTTGCAATGTGGAGGCAATCCTTGTCAATATTTGATATTGAAAAGAAATATTTCAATGAATTATGTCTAATGTATAGCCAGCTTTAGTCTTAGTCTTATTTGGAGATAGGAATGATGCCTTTTTTGGGTACATGGGATACTGGGTTATACACTTTTGAGACTTCCAAACGTTTTAAAACTTTTAAATAAATTAAAATTTTCTTTACAATAACACTTTCCTTTAGCGGTTGATTTTGGCTTCTTTTTATGTCCTTCTCGAATAAGTGTTAATATTATTAACTTAGGATCACAGAGTGGCTTGAGTAATTAGGTCGCTCGTTCTATTAAGTGAAGCAAATACGTATTCCCCTTAAATCATTGAAAACTTTCTGGGATTTTCGTTCGATTGCGAGAAGATTAAAAAAAATAACTAATCACTGACAGAAATCCGAAAAAGTTAAAATAACATTCCGGATATGTTAATTTTACACTGGATTATTTATCCGAAAACGGTGTAAATATTATGCTTTTTAGATGTATCATGAGTTAATGTTACCCTTTTTCATGTTAAGTTTACACTTAAAAAGGTGTAAAATTAACATTAAAAAATGTTGATATATTATTAGACCTAAATAGTGTCAAAGGTACGAGGAAAAAAGTTAATCACGCCCCCTTTTCTTCTCAGTGCAGTATGTAGGCGGAAACGTCAGATTTTTTTTTAAGAAAGGCAATTTTGTATGAAAATTTCTTCTAGTGTGTAAACACCATAAGCCTAAAGTAAACATGAAGTTCAAATTTTAATGAATTTAGTGTTAAAATCCAAAAGAACGAATATTTAGATAAAATTAATTATTCATGAAATATTGCAAGAAAATTCTATTATTTTAATTAATTTTTTTAGTGTCCAATTTTACCCTCAGTAGTGTCCAAAATAAGAAACTGTCCAAAATTATGATAGAATTTAAAGCTTTGTTTCCTTTATTTTGAAAAATATCGATTTTGGAAATGCTCCGCTTCTAAAATTTTGCTCGAGGTTCTTCTAGTAGGAGAAGGCTTTCAGGCTTCGTACACTCTGGCTTCGAACACTTCATATTTTTCTTACACTGAGAAAAGAGAGGCTGCGATTAACTTTGTTTCGTCATAACTTTAACACTTTTTTGGTATAAAAATATATCAACATTTTGTAATGTTAATTTTACACCTTTTAAGGGTAAAATCAACATGAAAGAAGGGCAACTTTAACCCATAATACACCTAAAAAGGGTAATATTTACACCATTTTCGGATCAATACTGCAGAGTAAAATTAACATTTCCGGAATGTTATTTTGACTTTTTCGGATTTCTCTCACTCAGTGTATATACCGTTAATGAATCTGACCTATGGCAATATTCCTATTTTAAAAAATAGTTTAAGTATTAGTATTTTAAAAAAATAAGTCAGATTCGTAAAAGCAAGATGCGAAAAAACGAAGTGTTCGAAGGCTAAGTGTGTGCAAAACTTGAAAGTGTTCCCTTAAATATTAATTTTTCAATGTCGAAATTTTAGCTAATTTTTATAAACAAAATTATTTATTTTTACAAAAAGTAACGTAATTGAAATAAATGCATAATAATTATTTTACATTTAAAAACATTCTGGAGAAATTATGAAGTGCTCGAAGCTAGAGTATGTGCGAAGCTTCAAACCCTTATACTATTTAAGAAGGACCTTGGAATATTTATTCTAATATAATTTGAATGCATTTTAAAATTAGGAAAGTGTATTGTAAATTCTACAAATATTCCCCCAAAATTCAATGAAAAAAAGAGTGCGAAAATTACCTTGAAACATAATTATTTTATATTTATATGCCTCTTCCATTTTCAAATTTTGTGATATGCTGTAGGAAAAGTCCCCAAACATTCTAACATTACCACGTAAAAGCCTCAAGAATGTAGAAGACAAGAAATTTTACTCAAATATGAAAGCACAACACACGAATCTTCACTCCCAGAGTGTGATTCAATTCTATTTGCAAATTAATTCCCAGTATGGGGATAACTTTACGTTCCATGTGTATAAATTTTCTCTGTTTATTTCATGTACCCCCCAAGAAGAAAATTGGATAAATGTATCTTGAAAGTGGGTGGTGGTTTCATATACAGTGCTGAAAGTTTCTACATGAAGTTTAGGAATTAACATAATATGAATTGTTTGACAAATTTTATGCCGAAATGGGAATCAATTTAATTTTTTATCCTTAAGGGGCACAAAATAGAGGGCAAACATGCTTCTTAAATGAAAATGTTCCGGGAATATCCTGTGAAGAATGACATTTGGGAAAAATTTAAAGGTTTTTATTCTCTTATGACTACTTCCGTGAAATTGCTTAGGAAATTCTATGTTGAGATTGTATAATCTTAATAGCCTAAAGTTCCTATTTTGAGGGAAGTTTGAAAAATCTTGATAAATTTTTGGGCCGTGTGATAATATAGTATCTTTATTGCTGTGAATATTCTAATTTTGTGGCGCTAAAACCGTTAAGATTTCTATCTTTCCCAAATTGTAGTATATTTATAATATTGTTTGTAGAGGGAATTCCTTTTAAGTTCAACTGAGATTTTGGATTAAACAAACCAACCTAATTTAATGAAGATCAGAAAATAATTCCTCCATCAAGATACACGAGACTTTATGAAGTCATAACTTCTGCATGAAATCACATACGAAAGGAGTTAGAAAATCAACGTCTGGAGCAGAAAAGCATGAAATAAGTGACCATAATTTAGGGAGAAAGAAACAAATCACATTTGGGATTTATGCCATGAAGGAACTAAATACGTTTTCTCTACCATTTATATATATTCCTCGGTTTCTTATCCCAAGTAGCAAATTAGAAATTAAACTTTCTACTATTGGAGTTTCACAGTGGGAAATTCTATGAAAACACTGAGAGTTATTCGAAAAAGTTAAAATAACATTCCGGAATGTTAATTTTACGCTACAGTATTGATTCGAAATCGGTGTAAATATTACCCTTTTTAGGTGTATTAGGGGTTAAAGTTACCCTTTTTCATGTTAATTATATCCTTAAAAAGGTGTAAAATTAACATTAAAAAATGTTGATAAATTTTTACACCTAAAAAGTGTTAAAGTTATGAGGAAAAAAAGTTAATCGCACACTCTATATTATCAGTGAGTAAATAAACGAATTCGAATACAATTATTTTTGAATAGTAAGAATAATTATAAAAATTATCAATAAGAATGTTTGTATAAAATTTTCTCTTTAAGCCACTATATGACTGGTATTGAAGGAAAAAGTGAAAAATAGAATTTTTACTTTGGGAAATAAGAGAAAAATTGAAATATTCAAAGACTTCTGCATTCAGAGGCAGGCCACCTTCCCTTATGCATATAGCCATTTCGCGCGATTTTCTTCAGTCCCGAAAATATGCATAATTCCGCGACCCCCTGTAATGTTTTTGGTGTTTTTCACAATTTCTAAAATAATTCTACTCTACTTATAAATTATTTGCAATAAATTTGACTATTTTGGAAAGGTCTTACGGTATTATCACATTTGCTCATTAAAATTTTAACGCGATTCATATTAATTGTCTCTAATGAACATTCAAATAATGTGTGATTTATTTCTCTGAATCACTCTATATTTAAAATTTGATCTATTTATTGATAAAATGAGGACATCGTTCGCAATAATTTGTTTAAAATGACTCATAGCATTAATGCGAAAATTAATGCGATAAGTCAATGCACATTAGCAATTATTAATGTGAATCACATTAGAATATTATAATCATCAAGTATTATACCAGGCACCTCCATGGCAAGTTCTCTTTTTTAAATGGAGCTATTTGAAGCCAGGTCCTTTACTCAGCTCACAGAGCCGATAGGGAAAAGTTATTTAGACAGAAATCTAGTATATTTATCCCTCCACAGGGATCAGAACTTCCAAAAGAGGAACAATCCCCATTTTTAAGTTATTTCGCGTAACGGTCGCAAATGCAAATAAATTCCCATATGTGTTTGGATGTAAAAGTGAGCTTTGGCTTCAACTCCACGGGCCAAGTGATACCAGACCAGCAGGGGAATTCTGTAACAGTATGACAATGTCATCTGACAAATTTAGAATTTTTTATGAAGTAAATTTAGCGAATGTATTCGATAATGTGGCTCATATCAATGTTTGAGAAGTTGACAAAGTTTCTTGTAATAGCCATTCAATAATCGCCGGTCTTCAATGTTGTCCTCTTCCCGCATTTAACCACGAAAATTTGTCACATGACATTGTCATTTTGTTACAGAATTCCCCTACAGGGGGTGATACCAGGGGTAAAATAGTCTTATATCCCAGATACACTTATGACATAAGCCGAAAGATGGCTTAACGTAATTACAATCAGAATAATGATGAGATCACATTTCCATCAGTTTTTGACTAATCCATCTCTCGACTTAGACCTAGAAACGGCTTAGTAGGAAACTTATGGGAATTTGATCAAATCATTATTTTGATTATAATTTCGTTAAGCCGTCTTTCGTATTAAGTTGTAAGTTATTATTATGAATCTTATCGAGATCAGGGACCTCTCAACATTTCATTTTTCCATACGTTTTTTTGCATAGAGGCACTAAAGACTATTGGCATGTTTTTCCCTAAAGAGAATTGACTTATCCGTCTAATATATTTCGAAATAGTGCATTGAAAGCTGTCTAAACATGGGTCTTGGTCAAAATACCGAACGCAAAAATCCCGAAAGTGTCATAGTTACTCCCATGCGATTGCACCCACCGCACCCGCAATTGATGGAGACAAAGGGAAATTTTCTATGTTTTGGGAAATTATTCTACACATTATTCTATGTCTTGGGAAATTATTCTCCATATAATTTCATCCCTTTCAGGATTTAGAACAGTCGGGATTTTGGCTTTCGGGATTTTAGCTTTTGGGATTTTGGCTTTCGGGATTTTGGCTTTCCGGATTTTTGCCTTCGGGATTTTGGCTCCCTCCGCTTTACAACGTGTTCGTGTTGGAAGAATGTGCTGATCGTAGGTCGTCCAGGAACGCCTTCCTCGCAGTGTGGATGCTTCTTCCATGTTCCCAGATTTTTTGGCCAGTTTAATTACGTTTGATTACGTTTGATTACAGTGAAAATGTCTTTTTATAGACATTCAGATTTTTGCACCGGGCGGGACTCGAACTCACAACACTGTGAGTCAAGCCGGTGATCGATCCGCCCAAGAGTCAACGGTCTTACCTAATGCGCCACTGAGATCCTCAGTTGTAGGGTGACAGGAACACCTATTGACATTTTAAGAACTCGTGTCAGGACTTATTGATAACCTACTCTGTAGGGGAAAGTATTCACCGTTCGAACGTTCATGCTTTCGAATAATGGGAATCTTCTTTTGATTTTCCTAAGAGACTTACACATTTCCTTTCATTCGTGTTCATTCGATCCTAATACGGGCTTCAGATCTAAGTCTTAGCCATATGGCTTAACTTCTCCAGTTTCTTATCAGTCAAGATTTTTTGGAAAATTTTGACTTAGGATTGAATTATTAAGGGTAAGCCTTGAATATCTTTTTGCAGGAGGGATTCTTAATGTGGACCATATCGTTACATCGGTAAGTTCTGTTTGAAGTTTAAAATAATACGGGCTTCAGATCTAAGGCTTAGCCATATGGCTTAACTTCTCTAATATCTATCTATGGAAAATTTTGACACAGGATTGGTTTATTAAGGGCAAATGACCTATTACATTTTGAAAAATCAATAAAATCGGTTGCTGTTTAAGGTTTTGAGACCCTCGGGAACTGGGCTAAACCTCTAGTCTCAAGACGGTCTAAGTGTGTCTAGGGCATTAGATTGTTTTTTTAATTAAAACATTTTAGAACATGGTTAGTTCAAAAACTAAAGTTAAAGTTAAAATTAAAGTTAAATATGCATTGTTTTGATGGTTTCGATCAATCGATTAAGCAACGGATTTTGGGATGAATTAATGCTTCTTGGGTAAAGCATGATTTCCAATAATACGTGCGTGTGTGGGAGAAAGTGGCCGGTATCAAATGTGGCACATAATAGATTGTAACGTGTGAGTGAGGAAATTGATACGATTTTCATAGGTTGGCCAAAGGGAGCGCAGGAGCAAACAATCTCAGAGATTTCCATTGAATGGAAAAGCTTAACAAAGTTTTCCATTTAGGTCTGGATGGTGCTTGTGTGTGTATATATATAGGAGAAGACATCACTTCACACATTGGATAATCTCTTAGGGATTTTGTGGTTGATTCTCGGGGATTCTGCCACGTGGTCAGAGGGACTAAGTGACTGAAAATTCTCTAATGTGATTAGCAATTGTGATGGAAATCCCTCCGAGGTAGAGAGAGAGAGAGCATGTGGAATAAAGGAAAAAAAAAACCATCATAACTTTTGCATGAGCTTTGAGCAATTCGTGTTTTTGGAGTTTGATATGCAAGCTAAATCAAACCATATCCCCAATTCCTTTTGTGGATGGTATCCCTGGGAGAAAATAGAAATATTAATTAAGCTTCTTGGTAGTGATGGATCACTATAATCCGATTAGGGAGATAATATGTCACAAACTGGCTGAGCTTAAGTATATCTATGTGCAGTGTGTTGCTCCTAAACATCGATGGAATAATATTCTGCTCTATACTCTCTTCTACTAATAACCTTTCAACTGGACCCTGAAGATTTATGTAGATGCATTGGTGGCTTTTGGGACGAGTGTTGAGGAGTAGAACCAAAGTACCTCAATGCACTATAGTCGTATAGTATGCAGAATTGTGAGTTTAATTAAATTCAATCAGAGCTTAAGCTTTACCCACATTCACCCAGGAGCACTTGTAGGACCCATTCCCACCCCCCCCCCCCCCAACTCACTCTTCAATAAATTATAGTTAACACCAAAGTGTTACAATCGACAAGATATTTTCCCATCTAGAAATGAGGGAATTGAGGATTTGTAGGAAACTCACATATATGTATTTCTTACACCCTCAGCAATCAACTCACCCTGTCTTCTCCTAAAACATGAGATTCCATCGACTTAATATATGATTATGGTCGCTCACCGCATAGCGTATACATATTTGAGGTGGCGTAGGAGACTACATGTGAGTTAGGTGAGTGCGGGATGAAGGAGCCCAAATATATTTTCATGGATCGATAAAGTACATACAACCACCTTTACCTGAAGAAGAAGGATAAAAAATAAAGAAACAAGGAGTGGGAATGCTGCTCAGCTTTGCGGAATGCTCGAATTTATTACATTGATATTATGGTTCAGTATGTTTGAGTATTGAGAGACTACAGACTTGTTCAGGATTCCAAGACCTTTCCAAATGCAACTATATTTTCCCCAATAGGTAGAAAAATGGGTTCTCTAGAGCTGTTTGACCCTTTGACCTTGAAAAACTATTATAATTTATTATTAATCAGTTACCATATACAGACAAACCTCTAAATCAAGTTTCAAAATATTGACTTAACCCATTCAGTCAATGTACCAGAAATACTTGAGATAGAATTTTCATATTTTGGGATTAGTTTCCTATAGATTATTAGGGGAAAGTACTCTCGTTTCGAACGTTCATGCCTTCGAATAACGTGAATTTTCTTTTAGTTTTCCTAAAAGACTTACACATTTCTGGCTTATCATCAATTGTTGATAATTCCGTGATAATTTAGTGTAAATCTCTTACGAAAAGCAAAAGAAATTTACATTATTCGAAGGCATGAATGTTCGAAAGGAGAGCACTTTCCCCTAGATAAATTTTTTGAAAAAAATTTTTTTTTTATCTATTATGTGGGGGCGGGGGATTCGCCCTCAAACACACGTCTTAACGGTCACTGAATTTAAATTCTGTGCATTAATTCATTACAAACTCTATTGCTTTAGATAGAGTAACTATCCAAGAAAACAAATTGGCAACCAGAATTCAAATCAGGAAAGAAGAAAGCGGCCAATTTTAATAAATTCGACGGGATGTCGCATTTTCCGTCCGCCAGTTTGAGCAAAAATTTTGCATGACCTTCTGCGAAGCAAATAAACAATAACAAAATGTATTTTCATCTCTGTCGGACTAATTTTCCCAAGTAACTGAAGAACTAAAGTTACTAAAAATCCATTCCGGATAGCAATTCGAGTATCAGTTGCCCAGGAATAAATCATCTAAAATCACTCAATTTGCGTATGATGTATAATACCATGGTAAGGAATGGGTTAATTAAGGTTCTTTGAAATCCATAAGTTGCTATCTCAGACGGACAAACACATAGCGTGGTGTTTCTTCAAAACTCGCATGTTTCGCAAAGATATGTCAAACAATAAGTCCTTGAAAGTTGAAATTATAAGCATTCAAAAAATAGTAGAATGTTGTATTATATATTGTTCTCTCTGTGGAGTTCGAGCAATAAAATGCCACATAGAGAAAGAATAAAGCAAATAAAACAGGTAAAGAGGAAAAGTCTTATAGGAAAGCCTAAATGAAAAAATGTGGGTTGCTCATGACATGAATGCGCTACGACTACCCTCTCTTCTACCATCCCACCCTATTGTACTAAAACGCAGCATATGGAAGAATCTTTTTGGAGCATATACACAAATCGCTACCACCCCAGCCCGGCTTTATGGTTTGTTCATTTGGATACAGCTTGATCTTACATCATTCTTCTCAATATGACGACGTAAGGTAAATAAATCAAGGGATATTGAGGATCAATTGTTATTGTTTTTACATTTGTTGTACATTTCTTTTTTTTTTAGGGGGAAGATATACAGGGGACCACAGTGATGTTTGAGACAATTCAATCTATTTTTACGACCGTTTTTCATAAGGATTATTAAATTGCATTCAAGGTGGAATTATACCTGTTGGGATACCATTGACATTGACTATAGGGAGTCAAGGGTAAGCTTTGAATAGCTTTTTGCAAGAGGAATTCTTAATGTGGGCCACATCGTTGCAAATGGTAAGTTCTGTTTTAAGTTTAAAATAATACGGGCTTCAGATCTAAGGCTTAGCCATATGGCTTACTGTAATATCTATCTATGGAAAATTTTAACATAGGATTGGTTTATTAAGGGCTAATGACCTACTACATTTTGAAAAATCAATAAAATCGGTTGCTGTTTAAGGTTTTGAGACCCTCGGAAACTGTGCTAAACTTCTAGTGTCTAGTCTGAAGACGGTCTAAGGGATGTAAAATTCTTCAGTAAAATTTCTGAGACCTCTGAAGTTTAGAATTACCTACATTTTGAAAAAAAAACCTACGTAAAAATAAGTATACTGATGGGGATACCGGATTCTCTTTATGCTCTTTATCAAATTTTACGATCCTATTAACAAATCTTAAGGCGTATTTAAAAAAATGATTTTATAAATTGACTCCTAAAAGCAAGTAAACGTGCATAATTGTATGTGCATAATTCCGTCAGGTGCATAATCCTGAAGTGCATAATGTCGGGACTTAGTGTATTAACACCCTACTCTGTACCATTTTGAATACGTAATTCGAAAACTTAGCCTTATCGAAAAACGCAGATTAATGAAAAAACGTTATAATTACTTAGATATTATTCGATGCATTAAATAAATTTCAACATTTTGACAAAAGTGTCAATAGGGGTTCCCTGTCGAAGAGGTGTTCCTTCGACTCTAATAATTAATAATTTTTTAATTATTAGGTTTTAATTATTTATCATCTTTGTTTTCTTTAAATCACTTCCCAAAATATTGAAAAATTAATAAAAATATGGGCACTGATTTGAGTAGTATTCCGGCCACTTTGAGTGAAATTCCGGCCACCGTTTTTCTGACCACCTTTTGTGACGCAACGGATAGAAAATTTCAAAACGTCAAACGGAACGAGTTTAATATTTAGTTTAATACGTTTATATGACCCACAAACCCAGAGATCTTCTGTGTAATTTGTCCTGAAGACCTGAGGAGTAGCATCTCAAATTTACGTGCAGATTCCCGTAACAATTTGCTCTTCATGAACTCTTCCAAGGCCTTTTCCACATCATCTTTTTCATAGAAGCGATGGTTTTTTTTCTCTGGACATTGTAGAACTCAAAAATTGAAAAAAAAACATAAAATGAATAAGAAATTTAGAAAAGAAAAAGATGTTGCCGGAATAGGCAACACTACCTCACCGAAAAGACGCTCACAAAGTATATACTTTTTTACGCGAAATAGAGGATCCAACTGGGAAATTTCACCCGAAATTTAAAAATTGATTCACTATTAACATAAACAGAAAAAATCTTTAATGAAAACTAATCAATTTTCATGAAAAACACCAAGGGAAAATCTTTTGCACTTCAACACAAATCGTAAGACTGCTAGAAACACAATCGATCTGTCACATTTTTTGTAAGACTCTTTCCACACTGTAGAGCGTGTGGCCTATTCGACACATGTCAACCCAGTCGACGGCCATAACCCACTAATCCTAATCCTTCATTCCTTTGACACGCCCAATCCCTACCATCCTTATGGGTACTGAAAGGTTGCTTTGGGGCTTTTATTGTATAGGTAAATGTCCTCAGTCTTCAGTGAGTGAGCATCAGTCACCGTGGACGGTTCACTCTCATGAAGTGAAAAATGGGTGGCACCTTCAGTTCTACAATTTCCCTCTATAAGTTTGTAATTCTATTTAGGTGAACAACGCAGTTTAAATTCAAATTATACCTAAAATTTAACGTTCTTTGTTTTAATACATCCTAAAAAGAATAAATATTTAAAGGCAAAATGATCCCATTGACTATTCGAAGATAACATACATAATTTTAATTAATTTATTTCCATGGCCGAAATTACACTCAAAAAGCGCGAAATTAGAAGCTGGCCAAAATTTGGCACACTACCTCTAAATAGAAATAAAATTAGCCCTAAAATATAGTTAATCGAAATCCAAACAAAAAAAGAGAGTTAATTTAACATCGATTCGAGTAGAGATAGATTAGATTGAACAAAAGCGGGCTTCGATACGTAGGTTATAAAGCCCTTTGTATCCCCCGTGTTCCATTTCTTGGGTTTAAAACCAGTCGGTTTCTTGAATAAACCCAAGAATCGTTTTTGATCGATTCGAGTAAGTTTTACTAGTTTATATTTCTGAGTATAAAGGTAAAGTATAATTAATAACTAATTTTTTTTTAACTGAAAATTTCAAATTGTAGAACTATTATGTAAACGTTTTTTTTTATATTCAGGATTTTTTTCTTGGAACGCCTTGGAATCGAATACAAGCATCTTTCTTAAGAGCGGAGGATCGACAGGCGTAGGCTGTTAACCTGGATGTCCTACGCTCGCGATATATTTTTTCTTCATATGGTGGGGATATTCTATCATAAGATCAGTCGCGGTAAGACGTCGGCAGCCGCTACCAATAGCGGTTAAATCGAATTGGCTGCGTCTTTTTCAAGATTTTTTTGGATATATCTTTATTTTATAAAATAAATTTCGTTTTTTGCAAAATTTTCAAAAACTGGATTGTATAGGGTAAGTGTGCCAAATTTCGGCATAGTTGTATGCAAGCGCCAAAGTCTCAAGTTTGAAATGTAATATCTTTAATAGAAATTGAATTTTTTCATTCCTTCTACTTTAGGAGTGTTGCTTAGGACCTTGTAGACAGTTTATCGTCTTTATTTACTTTAAAATCGTTCTTAATACATTTTAAAATGAATAAAAATATAGACATAGCTTTGGTGCCCTATTTCGACCACCTTCATTCTCATAGTTCCTTGCCATTCGGGAATTCTTCCAATGTCTTTTTCACGTCATCTCATTGTATAATCTCTACAGTATGTAAAAACTAAAAATTCATGGACATTCGAGGAACAAAACAGGTGGCCGGAATTGCAAGCTGGCCGGAATTTTGCACACTTACCCTAAGTGGTTGGCATTTATATGTTGGAATGTTTGTAGTCTCTGAGCTTTTTTCAAGCGAACTGGTGTAAGAACACAGTCTTAGAAGAAGAATATAGATAAAAAAGGAACGTTCAGCATTAAATTTCACAATAACTTTAATGTTTTCCATGCTTTAACTTGTGTCCATGATGAATCAAAGAGGGGGGCGGAAAAAAACCCCACAAATAGAATAGAACGCTTTCACGTCCATTCTCAGCACTCCTAACGATGCTTGTGACATTAAATTAATATTTTTTATTGGTATTAGCTGGATGAGGGTGTGCTTTGGGGGTAGGTGGTTCAACTCACACCTCCTTTAGCATTCTCCCAGACAACCACAATTGAGGTGTGCGCCGAACACAACATGAAACACAAGACTAAATTGTGCTGTGGCAATTAATATTCTCTATTTTGCCAAAAAGAAAATCAATTTTCACTCTATGGTCATGGGATGGATGGTGGAATGGGGGGAGAACCATGGCAAGTGGGTGGTGAGTAAATTGAGAAGGAAAAAAAAGCGAGCTTTCGTGACGAGCAAATTGGAGAAAATTTGCATTTTATCGCCCTTTTTGCCCTAATAGAATAAGAAGAGAAACTAAACTAAAAAAAAAACCATTGGAGCTCCGGGAGTAAATATAATACAGTAAATTTGACAAATTAACGTAACAAATTTATAATACAATCACTGCAGAATTTATTCTCAATTAGTAGAGTTGCTTTAAGTCAATATCAGCTTTTTTCTTTTTTTCTTTAATTTTTATACAGTTAAGCTTTGAAGTAGATGCCTTTGCATTTTAGACTAAGTAAATTCAACAAAGGGAAATTGTTGAAATAATAAAAGTTGTTTTTTAATGGAGTAGGGTGGAGTAATCACTTATCGCCATGTTAAGGAAAAACCGGAATTAATTTTATTATAACTTTTGAACCCCTATTACAAGATAACTAAAATTTAACATAAAGTTACTCGCCACCCACTTGGAAAGGTTCAAACTCAACTATTTTGGGAAATATGATGCAAAGAATACATTCAGTATTCCTCTTTCCTCATGATCACCCTATTATTACTCACTTTAAATGATTTTTCTTCGCTTTTATTTGAGAAATCAAACTATTGGACTATTGCATAAAGTAAAAAATCCAGATTTGACAACTGAGAATCTACAAAGTGAAGTTAGCGTCGCCTATTGAAAAGAGATGGCGACAGGTGGTAAAATCATTCCAAAATATTACCACTTTTCGCCATTTAAATTTATTAGCTGCAGATACGTGAAAATAATAGTCCTCCAATTTAGCCCTGGACTATTTAAAAAACTGATTTTTATTAACAATGCAAAAATAACCACTTCGTCGCCACTTTTCGTAAGTTCTGTAACCACTTCTCGCCACCCACTTGGAAAGGTTCAAACTCAACTATTTTGGGAAATATGATGCAAAGAATACATTCAGTATTCCTCTTTCCTCATGATCACCCTATTATTACTCACTTTAAATGATTTTTCTTCGCTTTTATTTGAGAAATCAAACTATTGGACTATTGCATAAAGTAAAAAATCCAGATTTGACAACTGAGAATCTACAAAGTGAAGTTAGCGTCGCCTATTGAAAAGAGATGGCGACAGGTGGTAAAATCATTCCAAAATATTACCACTTTTCGCCATGCCTCATTTTTATATAAATATAATATAAAATGAAATATTAATTAACTAAATACAAATTTTATCTATTCCACAAGTGTAATTAAATATTCAATAGACAAATTATTTATCCAAAAAGATACATTTTGCTTGGAGAAAATTTGATGATACTTAGTATATTTGGTAAGAAATATTGGATTCGATGCACTTGCTCAAAATTTTACTCTAAAAAATGCTCAAAATCGTAAATTAAAAACGAATAATGACTATTTTTCGACTTTATATGTAGCAGCAGTAAGAATACAAGTAACTTTGCGGCTCTTTTATTTCATAAATCGCGAAAAATAGCGATTTTATTATATGTGGCGAAAAGTGGGGCACTGGCGAGAAATGGTGATTCCACCCTATAGGTCAAAGGAACTGAAATAATCTAGCTCTCTGGCATGTCGTAGGTGGATGAAATTGATGAAAATTTTCAGCTTAATTGTTAATTAATAAAAAAGTACCCCACATCAGAGGCAAAAGGTTGCAAAATGGGAGGAGATCCCTAGCATGAAGCAATCACACACGCTAATTATATCACGAATAATTTAATTTCATTAAAAAAAAATCCGTAGGAGTTGGCAAAGTGAGGTCGGAGTACCGGGCAGTTCAAAGCTTTCCAATTAGAGGTAAAAATTGTACTTGACTCAAATTTGTTAAATAAATTGAACAAGTGGTAAAAGAGTGGAAATTTGTTCAATAGAGAAACTTCTCTTAAGTTGATGCTTCTTTTACATTTTACCATGATTTTCTTTAAAGAAAAAAAAAAAAAAAAACGGAAATTTTCCTTTTCAATGTTGTCCATCCTTCATAGAATACTATCAGTTTCCCTCAATCAGAGACTTTTAGCTCAGTTTTAGCATCCATAATTTGAACTTTTGCAAAAATTTCCATCGAGATTATCATCATTAACCGAATGTTAAAAAAAATCAAGAAGTTTTCCCACCAACTGCTGGAACACATTTAAAAAAAGTACTCAAAGGAAGGTAAAAGAACTCTTGCAAATATTCAAAATACTTTCATAAAAAAGTCAACGGGAGGAAAAGCTGGATGGTTAGAGAGGTGCACGTGAATCGTTGTGCCGTAGTTGCATTCATTTATTAAGTCAGGTCATGTGTTGCCTGGTGCAAGCACTGGTTCTCCCCTACAAGATTCAACAAACTGGGAGTCTGTGTTGCAATTTCCAAGTGATAAATGAAAGCCACAAGATTAACAGCGCACTTCATTGTGATTGTCACTCTTCTTGGCATGGTTATACATCCCACCAGAGTAGTAAAAGTACTCCTTCAAAGTGAAACGCAATTCAAAAGGATGTACTGAGAATTGAGGAAAAAATAAAAGATATATTTGTTAAGTGCAGAAGGATTTCATTTCACCTCGACACCATTACTAGTTTAAAAAAGAAACACGACGTTTTAAATACATATATTCATGTGCACTATTCCGGTCTAACTAAATTCTCCTATGCAACTTCAAGAATTGGGTTTTGTCGGTTTTGCGTACTTATTTCAGTATAATCCGCAGAGCAGCATCAAGAGAATTGCTTCATTATGCTTGATTGCTTGAAAGTTCACATAAAAGTTTTCCAATAAATCAACTTTTTTTTCACAGAAAATAATTAGATTTTGCATCAGTTTCAAATATGTCTGCGGTACAATTCTAAATACAAAAAAGTATTCAACATTTAATTGTGCAAATAGCAGAAAACTTTTATAAAACTGCAACGTTTTGGAAATCCACAGTAAAATTTGATAAAGGAGATAAATAGGGGAAGTGTGCCAAATTTCGACCAGCTTCTAATTTCAGCCACTTTGAGTGTAATTTCGGCCATGGAAACAAATTAATTAAAATTATGTATGTTATCTTCGAATAGTCAATGAATTCATTTTGCTTTTAAATGTTTATTCATTTTAGGATGTATTATTACAAAGACCGTTAAATTTTCGGTATAATTTGAATTTAAATTGCGTTGTAAAAACTCAGTGTGGAAAGAATCTTACAAAAAATGTGACAGATCGATTGTGTTTCTAGCATACGATTTGTGGTAAAGTGCAAAAGGTTTTCGCTCTTATAATTATAATTTTATATAATTATAATTATTAATTATATATAATTATTTATTTATAATTATTATAATTTTTTAAATTTTTAATACGTTCTCGATAAAAAGAGCAAATGAAGAAAAAAAAAGTGATATTCAGACCTAAGACTTTGACAAACGACCTACCTTCTTTAATTTTTGACTAAGTAGGGGAAGGATTTCAGGCTTCGCACACGCTATGGCTTTGAATAATTCTTATTTTCCCTATATTCGTTTAATGAGTCTGACCTTATAGTAATAATTTTAATAGCTATTATTAAGTCGTACATTTACTAAAAAAAAAATAGGTCAGATTCATTAAAGGAATATAGGAAAATATAAAATGTTCAAAGGTTGAATGTGTGCGAAACTTCAAAGTCTTTTCTTAAATATTAATTTTAGTATCGAAATTTTAGGTTTCTTTTATAAACAAAATTATTTATTACCATAATGTGAAATACAGTAGGTTTCAATAGTTTGTTGCCTCATGTATGTTCGGGAAACCAGGTGCAAAAAATGATAGAAAAAATTACTTTTTCTAATTTTTCTTTTTCCAAATGAGTTCTCTGTAATCTGAAGATTTTATTTACGTATCTTGAAAAAATTAATTCATTTTATTTTATATAAATTTTATTTGTTTTCCAAAAGTTGTTTATTTTTATGCGTCAAAAGTTTGTTGCTTCACTTCAAAAGTTACCTCTAGTTAGTTTTAGAAAAGTAAGATCTAGTAAGTAGGAAAATTTTGTACGTAGCTGGTCAAGCCAGAGCAGCTTCGTAAAAATCGCCACTGCATTTTTATTTTCATATAGAGGAATATCTAAGAATTTCCTGTGATTTGGTGATGTGTAGTTATGAACCTTAAAAGATTTTTTTTGACATATAGTAAGGTGGGGTAACTGGATCGCTTTCCAAAGAGTACTACTTAAACGCTTGTTTTTGGACTGATGAAATTCTTTTTTACTTCTTATAAATCCATAGAATTATTCACTGTTTTATTCACAAACATAATATAAAAATAATTATCAAAAATATTAAAGAAAATTTATAAAATACTGATAATACTAAAATAAGTCAGCATGCACTAACTGGGTCGCCTTTTCGCTAATTCACTTTTGATTAAACCTTTGGATTTAAAATACTTTTTTTCACAAGGAAAAAACAATAGGGTAAGTGTGCCAAATTCCGGCCAGCATGCAATTTCGGCCACCTTTTTTGTTTCTCGAATTTCCATGAATTTTTAGTTTTTACATACTCTAAAGATTATATAATGAAAAAGAATAACAAAAAATGTAGTTTCAACAAACGAGATGACGTGAAAAAGATATTGGAAGAATTCCCGAAGGGTAAGGAACTATGAGAATGAAGGTGGCCGAAATAGGGCACCAAAGCTATGTCTGTATTTTTATTCATTTTAAAATGTATTAAGGATGATTTTAGAGTAAATAAAGACGGTAAACTCTTTACAAGGTTCGCAGCAACACTCTTACAAAAGAAAGAATTAAAAAAAATGAATTTGTATTTAAAATATGACATTTCAAATTTGAGACTTTGGCGCTTGCATGCAACTATGCCGAAATTTGGAACACTTGCCCTAAATGTTTTCAATCAACCAACTGTCAATAGCGAAAATATCACTGCCAGAAAATTTTTAGTGAAGAACCTACCTGACACAAGATTGAAATGAGACGATTAAACTCACTTATTTAATGGATAAAAGTATTATTTTTGCTTTTTCTCAAACTTGAATAGTTATATTATGTTACTGTAGTGACTATATTATGGGAATAAAAATAAAAATATTATTTTAAATGGATTAGTTATAAACAATCCAGATAGCGAAGCGCCCGGATTAGCACACTTGACTATAGTGGTATAATTGATTCGGTTTGTGTGGCATTTAGTAAAAAATATTAAAATTTGGACGTGATTTTCCGTACGAAGCTGAACAAGGTTCTTCTCAGTATTACCGGTTTAGGTGTTTAGGGGTTATAGTTACCCCTGTGAAGAAATACCTCTCATCTATTTAGTCTTTATCTTCTATTAACCTCTTAACGATATTCCTTGATTTTTCACCGAAGTAAACTTTACTTCCTCATACTACCTCGTAGTATTTTTAAACCCTTCTTCGGCTTTTATACAGTTGCATTAACTATTAATAAAGATCAAGTTAAAGCGTTGATAAGGAGCTCAAGGACTTTCATAAGCATTTAAACCTAAAATGTCCGTCATAAGCCTTTAAAGCTGATCATAATACCTCCCATATAAGTTTAATTCTATTAAACATACATCCTGCTTTCGTAGAGCTTTCAAATAAATCCCTAAGGATTAAACTCTTAAAAATTCCAAACTTCAAAAATTTAATGTTTGTGTTTAAAAAAAAAAGTACATAAACGATTTTTTCTTCTGAAAACAATTCAAATACATCAAGATTAAATTGAAAAGTCACCTTGGAGCTCTTTTTCACTGGGATAAAAAAAGTTCTTGCTGAGAACGTATAAAAGTTTCGCGTGGAATTCCTGGCGTGGCTTAATTGAGAAAATAATCGAAAAAGCCGCCCATAATGAAAATTTAGTTTAGAGAGCTTTTAATTAAAGAGGAATTTTGAAGAGTGAAAAACCACTTTATGGTATTGTTATACACCCATTTACAAACTATAAAATTCAATGATGGTGATTCTTTGTAGGAAAGTGTGAAGCATTGGAGGAAGTCTGTTGAAGCATTTTCCCCACCGAAGACTTTCATCACGTTCTCATTACGGAAAATTTAATTTTATGAAAATGATGCCATCCATCGGGCTATGGCAGTTATTTTCACGATGATGGAAAATATTTTTAGGGTTTTAAGGAAGAGAGAATTTACCATGGAATTTACAAATTGATATCGGAGTTAATATTGCCAGTGAAATTTCTACGGGTTTATTCATTAATTTATGTTCAATTTTGCAGTTTTGTGATATAATGCACCAGGAATATCTTCCCCCTCCCCTATATTATAATAAAGAGTCATGGAGAAGCCCATTATATTCCCACATTCTACCTGAGAAGAAATTGTGTTATTTGTATTATAAATTTTCTGCGAAAGAAAATACTCAAAGTGATTCCATTTCCCTTTTTCTTCTACAATATTTATTTAGTCTTATACCATTGTATGGGTGAATGAAAAATTTATTAAATGGAGTATTGTTGTTCCTAACTCCTTGTTCTGGGATGCGAGGATGGGGCAATGATGGAGTGGGTTAAAATTGTGAGAGGGAGTGATATTCCTTGGGTATGTACGTGAATTTAATGGGAAGCTTTAAAATGTATTATGCACATATTTATATTTATTTGGATGAAAAACAGTGAAAGCTACCATCCAAACACAAGAAATACCAAATCCCATTCCCATTAAATTCCTTTTAAAGGATATTTCGGTGATTTCGATACGCTTACATAATCAATTTAAATTTAATGACATACCGACTTTATGCATAAGGCAAATTTGTCTTTTCTTTTTTGCATTCACCTCCGACCCCATTTGTCACCCACACGCAACCACTTTTTGTGTAGGTTGCAGTGAAACAATGTAGACAAATATATATTTATATAAAATACAATTTCCATTTTCATCAGAAGCCTACCCTGAAGCTGGATTGTGGATTCTTTGCACAATTACAGCGCCGAATGGCTTTCGGGACATTCTGGACAAAGTTTTGGATTTCAAAAGACAAAAAAGGGCTTGAGGATACGACTTTGATAAAATACAATTCCTTTCTTTTATTAAGGATCAAAAAAATAATGATTTTTTAAGTCTGAGTCACAATACATTTGGATTAAAATTTGTACCAAAATTAATATGCATTGAATTTCGTCATAAAGGTTTACAAAGTCAAAATCGATAGATAGGGTAAGTGTGCCAAATTCCGGCCAGCTTGCAATTCCGGCCACCTGTTTTGTTCCTCGAATTTCCATGAACTTTTAGATTTTACGTAATCTAGAGATTATACAATGCAAAAGAATGTAGCTTCGACAAACGAGATGACGCGAAAAAGATATTGGAAGAATTCCCGAAAGGTAAGGAACTATGAGAATGAAGGTGGCCGAAATAGGGCACCAAAGCTATGTCTATATTTTTATTCATTTTAAAATGTATTAAGAATGATTTTAGAGTAAATAAAGACGGTAAACTCTTCGCAAGGCTCCAAGCAACACTCTTTAAGAAGAAAGAATAAAAAAAATCAATTTGAATTTAAAATATTACATTTCAAACTTGAGACTTTGACGCCTGTATGCAACTATGCCGAAATTTGGCACACTTACCCTAAGTTTAAATCGATTTGACTTGCTCTATAAATCATCTTAAATTCTGCACAAAAATAATGTTCAATTAATTTAATTTAATATCTGAAAAAATTATATTCCGAATTCCGATTCTTGTAGCTTCACCCTGAAAAATCGGATTTTAGAATTAGTTTAAATATTTTATGATTTCAATTTTTGTGATGTACAGTGATGTAGGGTCGAAGGAACACCTATGGGCACTTTAAGAAATCGTATCGTAACCTATTGGCATCCTATTTTGTACCATTTAGGATAAGAAGTTTTAACATCTATCCTCATACCCAAATAGCAATTTTGAGTAAGATTACCGTTGGATGAACAGTGGCGGCCAAAATAATAGAATCATTTTGCAAAGCTTGTATTTTTTTTAACTTTTGTATTTTTTGCCAATTTGTTGATAAATCTTCAGAAATCTTCAAATTATTAGAATCGTAGAATAAGAGTTGTTTTGGTCGCTAGACGTCTCTATTTTACAAAAAATACGCCAATAATGAAATTCAGTTCGGCCAAAAAAACTGGAAGACTGTCATTTATGGTTTCTAAGTATGGCTTTATTTAAACTTATCCGATTTATAGACCACATTCTCTAATTTAAATAAAGGTGGTCCTATTGTGTTGTTCAAACTAAATTTCACTATTGATGTATTTTGTGAAAAATAGAGAACTCTAGCGGCCAGAACAACACTTATTTGACATAAGGTAATTATTTGAACATTATTAATTCATTAATTATTTCAACGGATTGAAATAAACAAAAATTCTCATGGTAAAATAGTGGTCTTTGCGGAGGTAATTCTATTGTAATGGCCGCCACTGTATGTATTCTGGATTGCAAAAACGGGTCCTATGACGATCGTCAGAGAGTCAAATGACGGAAAGTGGGGAATAATATGACGGTAATTACGGAAGTTATTTGGCGTCATAATAACTCTGAGATTACCCGCCCACGACTAAAATATGACGCCAACTTTCAGTGGCTTCCAGTGTCCCTATAAAAAAAATCTTCTCCTCACTGGGTATATCTGAGAGGAAATTTTACTTATCAAATGGCAAATAGAATTACTCAATTCTGTGAATCCGCAAAGTGGTTGATATTGTCGCATGTTTTCTCAATAATAGTGTATTGTGCATTGGGAGCAAGAGCTCCTCCAGTAGAAAAGTGTATTGTGATTCATGAAAAGACAGTGCTGACAAAAATTCAACGAAAATTAGACAGTGTTTTGCATTATAAATACACGGACAATTTTTTTGGAAAATGATATTTTGTGGTTCAGGAGTTTGCTCCAGTTTCTGGGGTGTTCTGTGATCAAAATTTTGTGTCGAAAAGACCTATTCTTTCCGTACAGAAGTAGATCTTGAAAAATTCGAAAATCTATTTGAAGATCGAAAAGAGAGACTTTCTTACTTCTTAATGCAAGGTGGCGGAAGTTACATTCTGTTCGAATTTCGAAGTGCTAAAGTGCCAAAATGTGACGGTCTTCACATTGTTGTGAGGAAAAAAACAGAAAAACGATGTTTATTGTTTCTGTCCCATTATTTAATCACTCCATAATCACTGAGTAACTCTTTCGCCAGCTTTTTAGTGCGATATTTGATAAATTTTCCCCACCTTGTTCGAAAATTTATTATGAAAATTCGAAATTGAATTTGAATTCTTCGAACTTCAACGACTTTTTGTGCAGATAGAGTTCAATTTACCCTTTATCCAAGACACTTCTGGAGAATCAAAATCTACTTCTGTTTGGGCTCATTTAGTGAAAATTTTGAAAGATTTTTTTGTGTTGTTGACATCCAGTGGGAAAATTTTCGACATGTCGGATGGCTTATTCAGCTATAGTAGAATGGCAAAAATCTTCGTAAATGTGAGTAGTTAGAGAAATTTTCATAGAACGTAGTAGAAAACGATAGAAAATGTGAAGAATTGTTGAGAAAATAGTGTCTCCGATGGTAGTGCAATATAAAGTAGTAAAGTGCACTTAACATCTTCATTCAAAGTGCGTACGTCTATTTTGTACCTATGCGGTAGTTAAGGACACCAAATGCATTGTTTTTGGCGCGTCATTTTTTGTACGGAAAAATACCGTCATTTGGAGTCGCTTTTGTTACTGCATGGCAGAGTAAACTTTACGACCGTAAAATAACGATTATATTACTAGTTCAATCTTCAGTAATGCTGTGACCAAAATACGACGCGAATATGACTGATTTTTTAAGATCCCAATTAGGAGTAATTTTTTTGACCATTTCTTGTACACCAAGAACCAGTCATTTTTGAGTCAGAGTAATTTTTTGCAGATTGGGTATAAAAGGGAAGATTGTTGAAAAAAAATCAGTATATTACTTATATTTTATTAAATAAATTAATTAAATTTAAATATTTGGAGAAATTACCAATAGGTATTCCCTATTGAACAGGTGTTCCTTCGACTCTATCTCTGAATTATTTCAGACTAGAAAATTTTTCCTGGAATACTTTTAGCACGTGAAATATTTGTCCCTGTCCATGGCAAACAATTACGTAGATTAGCTTTATTTTAAAATGTTATTAAATATGCGGGGGGGTTATTGGAAAATTCCATTATATCTAATTTCTTTTTGATTGTGAATCTATCAATACCGTCAATGTATAATTTAGTTGAAATTTCAAGCTCTTTTGAGCTAACTTAAAAATTCGGTGAATTTTCACAGTAGTAAGCTGCCCTTGAATAGTTGTGACATTTTGCAATCATACAGTATATACAATTTAGTATATACAATTATCAATAATGATAAGCCAACTAATCTTTAATAGATATGTGTAAGTTTATTAGGAAAACTAAAAGAAAATTCACATTATTCGAAGAGAGAGTACTTTCCCTTTTAAGGTGTACATCAATTGCAATTAATGATTTTGTTTAATTTAATAAACTATTTGATGTAGTTTTCAACAAACATCAGTCTAATTTTGATATCCAGGTTAAAACTGATTGGCAAAAAAATTTTATAAGTAAAAAAAAAATTTTTGTCAGGGAAACGGTGCAATATTTCTTCTTACTTGAAATATCGTACCCTTTTAAGTGAAATATCGAATTTTTCCACCAAATTTATTAAAACTTTATGAAATTTTCCTGCATCGGAATTCTGTAACGGTATGACAATGTCATATGACAAATTTTCGTAGTAAATTTGAGAACAGGACAACATTAAAGTCCAGTGAGCATCATATTGCTATTCTAAGGAGCTCTATGAGAGTTTTAGTAACTGATAAGAATCTGATTTTCGATTAATTTTTCCGAATTTATAGCACAAAAATTTTTAAATTTGTCATATGGCATTGTCATTTCGTTACAGAATTCGCCTCCTGGTCTAATGCCCAACGCACAATTACTTTTGTTGATTAAACATGTTTTGACATTTCAATGAGAGTAAGTGAGATCTAGATCCAGTCATCTCGCTCATTCTCATGGAAAATTTTGAAAACGTGTTTACAAAAAAAGTTATTGTGCGTTAGTCATAAAAGGTGTGCCAGAGCCATTAGCATACAGTAACATTTGTTTTGCAAACATGTTTTTGACATTTTCATAAAAGTGAATGAAATTTAAATCTAGTCATCTCGCTCACTCTCATATGATATTTTGAAAACACGTTTATAAACAAAAGTTATTGTGCGCTGAGCATAATAATCTTTTACTATACTGAAGTACAAAATGAAAAATAATAAAATAAATGAAACTAATTAAATAATAAGAATAAGATTTAGAAAAAAATCCAAATATAATTCATTTGTCAGATATAAAAATTAATAATTAATTAAAATTCAGTATTATTCTAATTAAAATTTAAGTTTAATTTGTTTGGATATTTAATAAAATGTAACAGATTAATTATTTTTAAACAATGTTAAAATTAATGTTAGATTTCGTGAAATTGAATTGGCATAAGCTAACCTATTCCATTCTCTTGTTCCACTTGGGCATTTCAAAATGGAATTAGTTTAAATTTAATTAAATATTTGAAATTGAATATAAATGAAATTGAAATGGTGTAAATAGTGCTGAAATGTGCCATTACATGTGGTGCACGATATATAGTATCAATATGTATATTATACATGATGAATATTGCAGTGATAATACTAGAAATAAATTTTATAAATATCCCAAGGGAGTTTTGTTGCAGAAATCAATAGTTTTGTGCATACATGCCGTACATGAAAGGAGATACATCGAATGCAGAGGAGTTAGCAAAGAAAATGGTTTAGTATCTTAGGTGAAAAAAAACTGTATGTGCAAAGAAGTTCACAATTTTCATTTAGATTATTGCATATATACATTTACAGTGGATTACTGTACGAGCAGCTGATATAAAAGAAAAAAAAAATACTTTACGAGGATATTTTGTATGTTTTATAGCCCACGAAGAAATGTTTATGTTCGCCAAACTACAATATAAAAAGTAAAACAGTGAAACCTATATAGGTATATCATCAAGTTTTTCATGGTTTTTTCTCTTTTCTCACATTTTCCCTCTGCCTCTCGTTCAGTGAGCTTTTTTTTTACGATTTCACCTCCAGTGAACTCCATACCTGGCCGTTTTCACCCTGCCAGTCCCTTGTGCAGCAATATGGGGAACGTTATTTGAATAAATTCATTTTTCCGTAGGAGCTTTAAAAAGGTGAGGCGATTATAAAAAGCTCACAAAAAGCATCCGAACGTCATAAACAAACATTATTTTATTATTTTGCATGTTTTTACCTTATTAAAAATAATAATACAAACACGAAAAATTATTTTTTTTTGTGCCTGTGTACCTTTTCAGGGAGCATGTCATTATATTTCGGGAGAAAATTTATATACAAAGGCATACTGAAGGAAAATGAATGAAAGGAAGATAAATGCTAAGGTATGAGGCCTTTGAGGCATCATAGCTGTTTTTTTTTCTTAACGATACTTTCTTTTTGTGCGAAAAAAAATAAGTTTACGATGAAAGCTTTAGACTGTCGTGTTTGAGCCTTTGATTAGACTCATTTGGTTAACGTCGGTGTTGACTTAACATGTCCTTATTTACTTTTAACCCATTAAAGCCGGCTCATAAATCTGCCAGATATTTTACACATCCTGCTCTAAATAACTTTACGATTTGCTTTTATGTGACAAATCGGAAATATGATTTGATTATAAAGGCATGACTACCCAAGAAGCAAAATAGGGGGAAGTGGGGCAGCTTTGAAAGTGGGGTACTTTTGAAATTGGAATTTTTCTCCTATGTTAAAGTGGAACTGAGCCATATCAAAATGTAATTTAGCTTCTCAATATGTTTCTTCAGCTAATTTATATCACGATAAGGCTCAATTTTAATTAAAAATAGGTGAAAAATGTCAATTTCAAATGTGCCCCACTTTCAAAGGTGCCCCACTTCCCCCTAGCTGCCTTATAGAACCAAGTAGACAAGTCTTTTAGTGCACTTTTAAAAGATTTAAAGTAAAAATTTTCTGTGGAAATTCCTATAGCAGCTCTTAAGAACCTTAAGAGTGCGCCACTTGACTTATAGTAATCCCAAAAATGGAAGCAAGATCGTTATAAGTAAATAAATAGGTTTTTCGATTTTATAGTGCCTTACTTATGGAATTCTATAAGACTATTTTAAGAAAAAATTGCTGCTTGGGTAGGCCTTCCAGTTAGATCGAATGCTTTAGATTTCGTTAATATGAAAAATATTTCTGCTCCGGAAAAGTCTTGTGGAATTAACAAAACAAGTTTGTCAAAAGCATATTCTTCGATAAAGAATATGAAAACCTTTGTCAAATTGGCAGCAAACTGGATCTTATTAAAAGTTTGTCAAAAGGAAGTTTTACTGGTAAAAATAAAAGGATCAAATTGGATCACATTTGATCCTCCCGTCTGACACTCGGGGTAAGGGGCCCCAGCGCTAAGACTTCATTTAACAGCTAGCTTTGGACATTATTTTAGGCCTTAATACCAAGATTTGAATAATAATAATAATAATAATAATGCTGGCACAACATTCCATGAAGGAACTAGGTCTTCCCGCAAGGGGATTTCTAAACATGCATTATTATTTTTTTTCTCATACGGGATGAGGTTGTCAGTCCCATACCCGTAGAATCAAGTACAGTGAAGCTCACTGGATGCAATCCGAACACCTTCAACGCCAGAAAAATTCCTGGTGACCTAAGGGGATTCGAACCCGAGACACTTGCATCATAGAGCGAGTGCACTACCACTTGATCCATAAGTGCCCAAGATTTGAATGGTAGGCCTTAATTAAGGACTGGATTTTTTACGTATATCAATGGCGAACGAATGCAATTGTCTCTGACACCTTTTATTTTTAATTCGAAATATTGTACAGAGGAAACAACAAGCACAACAATATGTTTCGTTTTATCAGTATAACGATTGAATACATGTAAAAAGAAATACCTCAAAAAATATCCACGAAAAATAAATAAAACCACATACTTTAGGTTTGCAACTTGTTTCACATATTCGCTGCGCACTGAAATCACAATGAAAACCTTTGAATAACTTTAAAAACAATAAATCGTCTTGGAAAAAATCCATTTTGTCTTTGACAGCTGAGTAACACGGCCGGCAACATTATTTTAATAGTTCCGACACTGAGAAAAAAAGAGGGCGCGATTAACTTTTTTTTCCTCATAATTTTAACACTTTTTAGGTGTAAAAATATATCAACATTTTTTAGTGTTAATTTTACACCTTTCTAAGAGTAAAATTGACATGAAAAAGGGTAATTTTAACCCCTAATACACCTGAAACGGGTAATATTTACACAAATTTTGGATCAATACTGCAGGGTAAAATTCAACATTTCCGGAATGTTATTTTAACTTTTTCGGATTTCTCTCAATGGATGCTCGCCGCTATGAGCGCAAAACAGTGTCCTTTACATATATTAGGTAAGGGGTATTTTCTATAAGATCTTCTGAAAAGTAAGCTATGAAAGATAGGGGTTAATTCAGGCTTTAATTTATGCTTATCTGGTCAGACGGGATTTTCAAAAAAAAAATATGGATTATATATGATCCTTTGAAAGGTTCACTAGTATCTCTTCAAATTTTTTACGCACATTTATCATGATAGATTACAGTTTATCGTAAACTTTTTACTCATCATATTTCTCTCATCTAAGCGAATACTGAAGCTGACTTTTTTATTGTTTTTATTTGTTTATTCCGGAGTTAAATAGGTGTCAAAACAGGGAAACTTTCAAATGATCCTCGGTAGTCTTTTAATTTGTATCAGTATTTGTCAAATTGGTAAATAAGATCATTTTGATGAAATTTAAACAAGATCTGTTTAATTGCTTAACAAGACTTTGCTTTCAGAGTATCGTAGCAAATTATTCCTCTATATTTACTGTAATCTGCACTTCTTAAAGGCCGATACATTGCTACTTTTCTGATATCTAATGCAATCAATAAAAAAGTAATTTGTAATAAGAACAAATATAATTACAAATAAAATTCTATTTAAAAAATTAAAATAATAAAATGTTGGTAGAAGTTATGTGCAATTTATTCACACTTCTTAAATTTTGAATATTTTTGAATAGTAATTTTTATATTTATTGCACTGCTAAACAGTGTAAAATGATCATCAGTTTGCTTTTACATATCTCTATTGCTTTGAAACTTCCCGTCTGACACAGGGTAAGGGGGCCCAGCCTTGAGCCATTAATTAACACCCAACTTTAGGCACTATTTTAACCCTCATAGGCAAAATCCGAGCGGTAGGCACAAATTAAGGACTGAATCTTGCCACGTATATCAATGGCGGTGGAATGAAACTGTCAATTTCACATCCTGATTTCACCTTCAAATTTTATATAAATGATAGAAGCTACAAAGATAGGGATATATTTAATTTAACCAGGATGAACGATTTAACACTTTAGAAAAACAAAAACTATTCTGAAAAATATTGTCTCCTAAAAAATACCCCCAAAAAGAAATAAAAACACGTATTTCAACATAGGAAATTTGTTTATAGTTACCACGACACTTTTCTCTAGACGAAACGCACCCACGCACATTTATTATTATTTAAAAAAACCACTAAAATCACTGAGAATCTTTGCGATAATTTTAAAATCAAATAAAATGATTGGAAAATATTCCATCTTGTCACTGACAGCTGAGCAACAAGGGCCGGCAACATAATTTTCGTAGTTCCGCTCTTCACCACCATGAACGCAAAACAGTGTCCTTCACATATATTTAGTAAGGGGTATTTTGTATGGGAGCTTCTTAAAAGTAAGGTATGAAAGATAGGGGTTAATTGAGGCTATAATCTACGCTTACTTGGTCAGACGGGCTAATACATTTTTTTTAAATTTAAACTTGAAAATTTATAGATTTTTGTAAATTAGACGGTGTAGAATGTTTGTGAAATAAGTAAATTTTACACAAAATTAAAAGATTTGTGTAATTATGCAAGCATTCTTTGCGTTAGGTTTACGCAGTCCCATACTGTACATACATTGCACCGGATCATTTAATCAACAAATATAATAGCACGATTTTTCTGTAAACAATTTACACATTATGTGATCGTGTAACAACAGATACACAAAGATAGCGCTGTAGAAAATTGTATATTTTAATTTTTCTGATTATTTCTCCAAAAGTGTATGAAATGTCAGTGAACATGTTCAATTTTGTGATTGGTTAATTGTAGAAATTGATTTTTTTTAGCTGATTTGTAACTTTGTTAGGGATGTTGCTTGCAACCTTGTAGATAGTTTATCGTCTTTGTTTTCTCTAAAATCATTCTTAATACATTTAAAAATGAATAAAAAGGGACAGATAATCCTAACCGGCTTATGTAGGTGAGATTCTTAACGTGAGCTAACTCGGAGTGCATGCAAATTCGATTTGGAGCTGAAGTTGGGAGTCGCCATTCAGTTATCTTGAATCAAATTCTTGAAATTATACAAGTTTTGTATTTGAACCAAAATGTCAAGGATTTGGATGAACTGACAGAAAAGTGTTATATGGGTGAAATGTAGACCAGAATGTTCTCTATAATTTTGCCGTAGAACTTGAACTCATCGATTACTCAGAAGCCAAGATAAGCGAGGTTTTCTGTTTCTTAACTCGTTTTTTCATCCAGAGTGCCCCAAGTGTTCATTTGTTGAACTTCAACTAAATCAAAGAATTGTTGTATTTTGCGGGACTTTCCATTTAAACCCCTATTTTAAGTGTCTTGGTGGAGTAGAGGCAGTCAAATTGGCATCTGAGTCATTTCAAAGCGTTATTAAGGGAAAAATCAATTTTTTCACACTTAAACGGCAAAATCGGAGTGATAGCGTAGTCTGAGTGGAAAATGATGTATGGACGAAATGTAGAGACAAATGTGCTCTACAATTATGTCGAAGTAATCATCAAAATCGGTTCAGCGACAGTCGAGATAATTGAGGTTATGTGATATTGAAATTGGTTTTTCGACTGTGGCGCCCCTGGTGTTGGTCCCACGAAGTTCAAATATTCTAGAAAGTTGTAGTATTTGGTGAGATCTTTCGTTTAAGCCCTCATTCATCAAAATCGGTCATATAGAACCGGAGATATGATTTTTTGAATTTCGTGAACTTTGACCCCTCATATCTCCGGTTCTATTGAAATCACAGCGCGCATACGCACCATTTTGGAAACGTCCTAGACTGGACTACAACATACTAAAATTTCATTAACTTGCACAATGCCGTTTTTGAGGAAAGTGACTTTGAATTTCGATGAATTTTGACGCTATCACAGCGCCACCTGTGGTGACTTTTTGAACTTCCATCTGAAAGTGCTCATCGAGACGAAACCAAAAAGGTAAAATTTAGGTCGCTATGTTAATTAGAACCGGAGATAGAGGCCGGTCAATGTTCGAACTTTGACCCCTTATAGCTCCGGTCGGGGGTTATGGATCGACTTAAGGTTTTTTTTGTTTGATAGGTATAATCAACGGCTACAACATACTAAAATTTTAGCCCGATGCACAATGGAATTTTTGAGTTATTTAACTTTTAAGATTTAAAAATTTTCTTTTTAAAAAAAGCGCCCCTAGCGGTGGTTTTATGAACTTGCGATGTTAGAAGGGGAAGTGGCATTTTACGAGAGCTTTCCAAAAAGCCCTCACTTTTTAAATTCTGACAATTAGAACCGGAGTTATGGCCATTTTAAGAAATTTTTTTTGGACCCTTATAGCTCGGGTCAGGGGGGTCGGGGGACCTTAAGTTTGGTATTGATGGAAAGCTCTAAGGCCCAGCTATAACATACTAAAATTTGAGCCCGCTCGATGCCATAGGGGCGGAGCTATTGAGAAAACAAAAAAAGGGGGGTCTTCAAAATGGCGGAAGGAGGGGTGGGGGGTGGGGGGTCTATGCACCAAGTTGCAATTTTCACCCGATATATAACCTTTGCCGAAAACCGCAAGTCGATATCTTTTTTAGTTTAGGAGCTATTAAGCTCCAAAGAGCGGCCGGCCGGCCGGCCGGCCGGCCGGGAACGTAAAATAGCCACATATATATTCGTGATCAGGAAGTGCTGAAACACATTTTGGCCAAGTTTGAGGTCGATCGGACGACATGAAATTTTGTTAGGATTATAGTAGGTGAGATTGTTAAGAATCTTACCTAATATAGACATAGCTTTGGGTAATATTTCGATCACCTTGATTCTCATTGTTCTTTTCCCTTCCGGAATTCTTTCGGAATTCTTCCGGAATGTATTTGAGGAACAAAAGGAAGTGGCCGAAATTGCAAGCTGGCCGAAATTTAGTACAGTTACACTAAAAGTGGACTCCTTGACGAAAAAATGACAATATTCTGCTGTAGGGTAAAGTGGTACAAGTTGGACAGGGCTTTTTTTGATAAATTTAGTACTTCATTTTTTTGTATTTTACATATACAAATTTTGGACTGTACACTGAGAAAAAAAGAGGATGCGATTAACTTTTTTTTCCTCAGAACTTTAACACTTTTTAGGTGCAAAAATATATTAACATTTTTTAATGTTAATTTTACACATTTTTAAGGGTAAAATTAACATGGAAAAGGGTAACTTTAACCCCTAATATACCTAAAAAGCATAATGTTTACACCGATTTCGGATCAATATTGCAGGGTAAAATTAACATTTCCGGAAAGGTTATTTTAACTTTTTCGGATTCCTCTCAGTGTATTTATCAAGAAAAAAGCCATGTCCAACTTGTACCGGCGAATTGTCTAACTTGTAACACTATGTTCAACTTATATCACTTTACACTACGGGCTGTTTGTAGAATATTTATAGTTAATTGATATGAATATTGTAGTCAGTACCTAATGGGTTAACATAACCATCAGGTTTATTTAGCTTGTATTTACCTCTTGGTTTTATTTAGTTCAAGCCTTATTTCTGTGAATGATAGGTCAGTTTTTTACTGCTTTATTGAGAAAATTACAATAGCTTAAGGAATTTTCATAAAAAGCGTACACAGCTCGCCGTATTCAATTCAAGCTGGAAAATTAGAAGGACTTGGAAGGTTTTTTTTTCTTCATGGTAATAAGATGATACTTTTGAAGGTTTTATACATAAAATGAGGATGAACTTTTGTGGGGTAATTTGAAGAAAAACAAAAATTTTCATATCGATTTTGCTCACAGGACGATGAAAATATCTACTAAAGTGTCATTCTCTTTAAAATATTTTCCGAGATGATCTCCGAATAATGTTTGTCAATCATGGCAAAACTTCATTCTTCCACAACCCAAGTTTTCTTTTCCACCACATAAGCTCTGTATATATATGAAGTGAAGGGGAATAAAGTCATAGGGATTTCAACATTTTCCTTTTCTCTTTTCATCGACCATTTGGTGGCAGAAAACTCGAGAATATCTGCACATTGTCAAAGCCATCAATAGTTTATGTGAAATATTTTCAAGAGTGGAAAGGAGTAGCTCAATGCTGTGACTGTGATGCTTCAATAGGGTATTGGTAATGTTATTTTTGATGCAACTCATGTTAGTTTTTAATGCATAATATAAAAGTTGAAAAGCCACTTTGAATATTTACTCAATATATTTCCAATTCTTTGTCTCTGTTCTCCCGTGAGAATGTGCTTTTCTCTGACATTTGTATTATGGTTTATGCATGAATTTTTACCACCGAAAATGCACTTTTCCAAAATAAAGAATATTTTCTTTGAAATGTCTTCTTATTTCCGATGTTGACATTTTACCATATTCCAGGATAATTTGAAACTTGAAAGGAAAGTTACTTTGGAAACACATATTCTTTTAACCGTTTAAGGACAAGAAGGTTTTCATCGATCGAAAATCAATAATAAAAATAAAACCGGTAAACAAAACTAATAAAAATTGGTTGTTATGTCATTTAACAAGAATTGTTAATTATGTATCCTATGAATAATTGGCATATACAACCCATGAAGGAGTTTTCCACCGTTTTAACTTCGGAGGTTGGTCATCAACGCTAAGACGGCGGTGGCCGCATAAACGTAAAATATATAATTACTTGAAAACGATTCTACACTGAGAGTGAGAGAAATCCGAAAAAGTAAAAATAACATTCCGGAAATGTTAATTTTACTCTGCAGTATTGATCCGAAATCAGTGTAAATATTACCCTTTTTAGGTTGGGGGTTAAAGTTACCCTTTTTCACGTTGATTTTACCCTCAAAAGATGTAAAATTAACATTAAAAAATGTTGATATATTTTTACACCTAAAAAGTGTTAAAGTTATGAGGAAAAAAAGTTAATCGCACCCTCTTTTTTCTCAGTGTAGTGTGTAAGCACAATAAATAAATAAATAAATAAATAAATAAATAAAATGCCTAAGCTTTAACCCTGGTAAATCCAAAAGAGGAGGGTTCAATGTTTTATTGTGTTTATTGTAGTTTCTTCTAGTGCCAAAAGTTTGTTGCCCAAAAAATAGTTATTATCTTTATTATATAAAAAAAGAAATTAAATTTAATAATCATTGTGAGAATTTGAAATTCTTCACTTTCGAGCTTAAATATTTGCAAAAAATATCCTAGATTTTTAACCTGCTACTTTGAGATTAATTAAATATATTAGAAAAAACTTGAAATATTCAGAAATTCGGTAGTTCGATACATTTAAACTTTGCCCAATTTATTATTCTCGAATTTTCGGTACTTTAAAAAATTGTACTGCTTTTGTATTTAGGAATATTATTCACAAAAGAAAAACAGAACCACTGTGGTCATCTAACCAAGATTCTATTTCAATTTAATTCCCATGAAGCATTAGGTTTCGTTTAATTAAAACAAATGCAAAATAGAAGTGAAACTTTGTCTTTGAGTATAAAAATTCGTGAAACTTTATAGAGAAAATACTCTACCATACTACAAAAAATCTTTGAGACAATTTTTAGTTCTCTTACTTAAATGATTATAGACATTCTTCACAATTTTAATTAAAACTGTCTTATAAAGTTGTATTTGAAAAACAAGACGGAGCAACTTAAAACAAGATAAACGTTGTATTGCATGATAATGATATTGCATATTATTGAGATAAATATTAGAATATTAAAACTTTAATTTATGATATTTAAGGTCTTGTTTGTCTTTCGCAATTAAACTTTTTAAAGTTTGTCACTGCCTTTATATCGCTTAGTCGAAATGCAACAAACTTTCCAAGAATATTAAGTTCAATTGAACCTGTTAAACTTATCCAAGTTTTATTTAATTTCGGAAAAGGTTGGGAAAAGCATTAAAACCTTTTTAAAAAAAGAAAATTTTGAGGTCAACTTGCAAACGAACCTTCATTATCCTTTAAGATCAAGCATTAAAATTAAAATAGCTTGTTTTTTTAAAAGAAATCTTTTAGGCCTTCTTCATTTTTAGAATTAAGAAAGCGTCATTTAAACTTTACAAAGTAGTACAGTAGAGTTCCCCAAATTTGAACTCCACAAATTTGAGCGACGGTTGAGTTCAAAATGTAAAATTTGAGGTTATGTGAAGAAAGTTTTGCGTGGAGTGCCATTTTTCTCTGATGTTTCCTCAATATTATCGTATTATATTAACTTACTCAACAAATTCCATTTCTTTAACAATAAATTGCATTGATATATTCCCTAAAGTTATCTTTCTTAATTTAGGGAAAGTGCATTTCACATGAATTCCGTTACGTTTTTGAAAATATGGTTCAAATTTGAGGAGTGAGAAATGTCATCTATACCCCCCAAATGTTCAAATTTGAGGAACTCTACTGTATCCTGTTCCTCGTAATATTCCAAATCGAATTCAAAATCAACCTGTTTGAAATCAAGGATTTTGCAAAATGTTAACTGCTAGCCACATTCGCAAAACTTTCTGTGTGATTTGAAATTTATTGAAATTATTGAATTTATACAGCTGTTCTGTTTACCTCTAATTGTCTCAAATGTTAGAATAACTCGGCAATAAACTTTTACGTAAAGTAGTAAATTCTGTGTAATTTCCCTAAAGAATTGCTTTTGGAAATAAAACTGATGCCTGCGTAGTTTTTACTATAATATATTTATATATATGTTTTTTTTTTTAATTTTTAACTTAAATTTCAATAATTTAAAAACATTTTTTTCTAGGGAATTATTTGTAAGTAAAATGAAATAAGAATTCCTTTTCCTTGATGTTATTTGCTATTTAAAACTTGTGCAAAACACAGATTGACCGTCAAATCTTTGCCGTGAATAACCAATTTAAAATAAACCAATTTTGAGTGTGGAAGGTTAGGAAAAAATGTGTAAATCCCTGTAGTAGAGTAATCCGATTTTTTATTGTATGAAATTGTTCTGGTCTAAAAGGTGTTAGGGGGGATTCGGACACCTTTGAATTGCGGCAGTTTTGACATTGGGCTTTTTCCACCTATCTTTAAATTGAACTGGACCATACAGGGGGGTGACATTAGATCTGAAAAATGCAACCAGTTTTAGTGTAATTTTTTTCCTGTTTTAGTACACATTTTACGGGATATCTCTAAAACTACGTAGGTTGCCAATTTCTGGTTTTCGGTTGCCTATTATACATTAAATTGGCTTTTATTTTGTATTTGTATTATTTGCTAATTCATACTACAATGACAGAAAATAGCTAATAAATTCAAAAGCTTTTTCGGCACGCTGGAAACATAGGAAATGCCATGCCCTTGGGACCATGCATTGATATAATTTAGCTCCACAAACCAATTGTGGAGCTCAGAGGTAAAATGACACATATCCTATGCTTCAGCCATAGGATATGTGTCATTTTGCCTCTGAGCTCCACAATTGTGAAGCCAAATTATATTATTATAGAGCCCAATTATTATTTAAAAATTGGAGACAAAACTCCATTTCAAAGTTTCCCAAAATCGTGCCCCTTTTTTCCTACGGAGCCATATATTATATAATTATGATTAATGAATTTTTCAAGCTTCAAACATTTTTAGAAATTAGAGATCTGTTTATTTTTTTAGTCGAGACACTTTTGCAGCTCAAAACTTTCATTGTATGCACGCGGAATAGGTCTAAAAAGCCTATCAACCTATTTTCGTAAAAAAAAAATTATATATTAGAGGGAGGTGGGGCCATTTTGAGCTATGGGGCTATATTGATATAGGATGTTTTCGCATATTTCTAAAAGAAACTGGGCTTTACATTTATTTTATTTGCAATGCCCTGCAAAAGTGACCCAATGTTTTTCAGTTCTGTATAAAAAAAATTTAATAATCTAATTCCCATATGACCTTCGACTTTTTTTCCTTGAAAGCTCTATTCCAAAGCAACTAAATATGCCTTATAAGAACTTTTTGAGGAAAGCATAAATATTTTTTTAAGAGCCTTTACAAAAGAGGATGGATTGGGTAACTTTTGCCGGTAGGGGAGACTGGGGCAAAGAGTCAGAAATCGAAAAATTCGAAATTCAATATCTTCAAAGGTAAAAAAGATAGCGGCTCAAATTTTTTTTCATAGATAGCCTCCATAGACTTTCTTCAATGTCGTAAGTTTCTTAGAATTCGAACAAGGAATTTAGAAAATAAAAAATATCGAAATTTTTAGTCCTATTTTTGAAATATTTTCCTTGCAGAAGATAACAATTATTACCTACTTATTTTCCAAAATTGATTCACTGCTGAATATTTTCTAAATAATTTGGACTTTTTGAATACGAATCCGCTATCTATTTTAGAATTTCACAAAAGTTCTTTTCTCCTGAAATCCTTTTATTAAAAATGGCCACTTGGGGTAAAAAGTAACAAAAGGTATAGAGCAAAAAGTAACAAAAAAGCGAAGCAATTTCTGATGTCTCACGGCGAAAAGAAATGTCATTATCATGTCTCGCCGCTTGTTGTTTGCATTGGTCAAACGATTTGCAGTTCTTTGTGTTTTTTTTTTTCTAAAATGGCTTGAAAAGTGCCTTTCTCGTTTTCTCACTTTTCTCGCAGAGAAAACGGTATTTAGAAAGGTGTAGATTAATAAATTTTCTATGGAAATACGTCCTCTAGGTATTTTTTCAAATTTACAGAAGCCCGTAATGAAGCGATACAAAATATGATAATACTCAATGTCTGGTACTATTTGCCCCAGCATTTTTGAGAATAGTCACAAAATTACCTTTTAGAAATTGGCTCGATAAACGTATTTCCTTACAAAATAGAGGAAAATTACTTTCACAGAGTTATAGAGCGGTAAATTTCCTATAAAACTGCACTAATTAGAAATTTCTGGGGCGCTCGACTAGCTTGTAAAAAAATAAAATATCCGTTTTGTTGCTTTTTGCCCCACTCTCCCCTACTGTTCAAATGCCACTTCTTGATACTACATTTTTTTTTACTTTACGCACAGTTTATTTGCCTTGAGACTGTATACCAGAGGGATACATGAACTGGTTTTGTAATGTGTCTGTGTTTTTTTTTTTAAATTTCGAATTAGTAAATAAACATTTAAAAACAAAACTCTCTGTAAAGGGTCTTTCAGTGCTTAATCCCAAATATTCGTAACAATAGGGGGAAGTGGGGCACCTTTGAAATTGGGATTTTTCATCTACTTTTAAATAAAATTGAGCCTTGTGGTGATAGATTGAGAAGCTAAATTAGGGTAGAGTCAGTACTTTTCGCCACCATTAAGCTTTGGGGGCCTCGTAAGGTGTGATATTTTTGTCAGACTAAAATAAATTATTGTATAAAGATACTTTGAAGCAATATCTATCTATATATCTAGGATACGTCTCGAGAATTTTAGAGAATCTCATTAGAAATTATGCATTTTCCCCAATTATGCTTGTTTCAGTACTTTTCACCACCTGTTCTAAAACGAACTTCAATTAATTAAGAGACGTAATAACGTATTGGGATATTAGAACAGAACATATTATGAGTGTTGGAATGCTACTAATTAGTTGTTTTATATTAGGTGGCGAAAAAGTGCTTACCTGGCGAAAAGGGCTGACTCTACCCTACATTATGACATGGCTCAATTCCACTTAAAGATAGGAAAAAAATCCCAATTTCAAAGGTGCCCCATTTTCAAAGGTGCCCCACTTCCCCCTATTCCTTTCAGCAAACTTTTGGTTTTTCATAAAATTTAAATTAAAGTGGATATAATTTTGACGACTGAAGGTGTAACTTTAAAACATTTCAAACAAATAAAAATTGAAGAAAACTTTATGAAACAGAATGCAATTTATGTCATTTGCACCATGATAAAATTTCTTGATGCTGCTACCATTCTTTTTCGTGACGGATTTCTCTTTCACGTATATATGTTTGTTTAAGGATTTTGCGGATTTTTAAGTACATTTTTCTATGCTTTTCTTTTACGGTTTTTATTTTTATTTTCTATTTTTTTTTTTTAATCTTGTGGTAACTCACCAGGGGATAGAGAGTGTACGGAAATTTTTGCATGATGCGAAGCCAGAGAAAGTTTTGCTATTAAAAAGAATAACGAGCTTTCCTCTCTTTGTGTGTTTTGGTCTACTTTCCATCCTAGGTTAGATGGGTATTTACCAAAGGGAGGAAACAGATATAGGAAGCAATTTAACCTCCGCTTAGGGACTTAGGTAAGAGAGTTTTAGATAGGTATGTGCATGGCTTCCGACTATTATAATAATCCCCATATATACAATTTCGTTTGTCTTTCGCTCATTGAGCTTATGCTCTCTTCAACTTTATACAATTGCCAAGTTTCTTTCGTCAGCAGAGATTTTATGGGTCGGGATTGAATGAAAAAAGGTGAGACTGGGATATAACTTATGTACTATTCTTGTACTTTCTGCCAGACTCAATGGCAAAATTGCTGATTTCTTTTGATCTTTCCATCTCCACAAAAAATGACTTCTTGAGTACAAAAGGAATTGAGTCCTTAAATTCAAATCATGTCATAACCGAGTGGAGAGTGTTTGCCGATGAAAGGGATAAAAATTCATGCTTGATATTGGAATTTTTCACGCGTTTCGCCTGGGTAATATATTTCTCTATCATAAGGACAATATTTGGAAAATATCTGCCATCCATTCACCCTTTCCCTAATATATATTGTCATTTACATTTGGCAAATATTTGATAACCATGCCGCAGAAAAAAAATAACCCAATTTCAACAAATATTTTTATTTTCACCCTCCTTTCAAACCATATTACATTTTTAGGAAAATTTATATGCTGCACAAATTGTTCTCAAATCTTTTCGCTCCTCTTTCCCTTTTACGATTATCTCCTGGCAAAAATGGTTTGTTATTTCGATGGGATTTCTTTGGAATGTCATCCCAGCTTTAGTGTTTTCGTTTGACTGTAATTTTGAATTTGTGAAATTGTACTAGGGTGAGTGTGCCAAATTCCGGCCAGCTTGCAATTTCGGCCACCTTTTTTGTTCCTCGAATTTCCATGAACTTTTAGATTTTACGTACTCTAGAGATTATACAATGCAAAAGAATAACAAAAATTTTGCTTCGGCAAACGAGATGACGTGAAAAAGATATTGGAAGAATTCCCGAAGGGCAAGGAACTATGAGAATGAAGGTGGCCGAAATAGGGCACCAAAGCTATGTCTATACTTTTAATCATTTTAAAATGTATTAAGAATGATTTTAGAGTAAATAAAGACGGTAAACTCTTTACAAGGTTCCAAGCAACACTCTTTAAGAAGAAAGAATAAAAAAAAATCAATTTGAATTTAAAATATTACATTTCAAACTTTAGACTTTGACCAAGGGGGAGATATTAGTCGAAAAATTTGTGTACACCTCTTCCAGCACTTCCTAAATTTGTATAAAAAACGTCAGAGACTTCCACACTTCCGGAAGTGCCATAGGTGATTTCCAGCACTTCTTGCACTTCTAGGCACTTCCAAGCATTTCCGGCGTTTGAATTTAAAAGAAACGACTAAAATATAATTTGAATTTTCTTGAACAGTTGGATTATTACACTATGCAACACGGTTTTTGTCTCAGAGGTCTCACTCGGTACTTTTGATAGAGTCGAGTCTCCTGATTAAGAATATGGTTTTGGTTTGGCACAATCACGTCACAATTTTTTTTATTAATACTTTTATATTTTTTCTGCTTTGCCTTACATTATCCTTTATATCTCAGGTTCTAGCGAACAGAATTTAAAAAGTGTGGGTCCGTTGGAAAGGTTATTAGTTGTGCTTCAATTTTGATAATTACAAAAAACTTTGTAAAACCACTCCTTCAGGGTGTAAAATTGGAGTTTCTCTAAAAACTGCCAAAAAAATGGTCTTTAAGTGAGGTTGTAAAAAATTGTATAAAATAAACTAAACAAAATATTAAAAATCCATTGACACCAGGCGATAGGCACCACTTAGGACTATAATTTTATTCATAGAAAACATCGCGCTCCGATCACTCTAAATGCCTTATTTGTTGGTTTTTGTCATTTTCCAAAAATATGAATTACCTATTTTAGAGAGCAAATTCCCTAAAGATAACTGAGAAAATATCTTTTAAAACTTACGTCAAACATACCTAAATGTTGAGATTCTTCTTTAAATCGACCGGAGGACCATCAACATAATTTTCATTTCCATCCCCAATCAACATTCAGCCGCAAGAAGAAGCCCCTAAACTCCGTTTGGGATGCTCTTTTATGATAAGTAGAAAAAGTATCAGCGGACATTTCGCGAACATATTTCAATGACTTTAGATCGTACTTTCACTTAAAATTAACCTCTACTAGAAATAGTGTTAGATGGATGGATAGAAATAAATAGAAACAAAAATTGTATTCTTAAAAGGTAAACTGAGAGCTTCGTATTGAGGGTTGATTTGGGATGTAAATGAAAATTATGTTGATGGTTCCCCGATCAATTTAAAGAAGAATCTAAACATTTAAAATTTCAAATTATTTTTATTGCTAGTTTGTTAGTTTTGATATTCCAGTGCAACTCAAATGTTGTAAAAAATCGCTACCAGATTCATTTACAATATTCGTTTCTTTAATATACTATTATTGTTTCAAAAAAAAAAAAAAAATTAAAATTCACAAACTAAGTAGTAAAAATTCCTAATTTTCTATTTTTATTAGGTACGTGTTTATAATTTAAAAAAAAAACCCGCATTCACGGAAATCCGTATTGCTAATTTAAATGTCAACATATGTAAGTCATTTTTTATATCTAATTTGTAATATTGAAAAAACTTGATTGCAAGGATTATGTTAAATATACCGTTTTTCAGTAATCAACATAATGAACATAAATATCTAGATTTATTGATAAACAATAAAAAAAAACTAGTCTGTGTTTAATTTCTTAACATACATAAATACTCATAATTAAAGTTTTGCTATGTGTTACTTTAAACTGAACATTTTTAAAAGTATTTGACGTTAATTCGAACAAGATATAGTATAATGCTAATATTGCAGATTCTGATTTACACTACTTTATGGCCTCTACACATTGGGAGCAATTTTTGTCAAAAATTGGTTTTTTGAAGGAAATTCCCTGCAGCCTTATAGGTGGAAACGTCAAATTTCTGTCAAAAACGCAATTTTTGACGAAAATTGCTCTCAATGTGTAGACGCCTTTAGTCGTTGTGTCAAAAATAACATTTCAGAACTTGAGTCATAAATATTATATAAGAATAATTATTTTGTTTTAATATTCTAATGTCTCCAATTTTTTAATTTTTTTTAATTCTTAATTTTTTTCTGAAAGTTGTAGGATAAATTAATATTCTGTAATTTATTTTTAGTTAATCCCGATAATTTTCAGTAGCAAAACCATCTCAAAAGAATCGACTATTACACTTATTACACTCGAATACTTTTCAACTGAAAATCGTAATTTTAAATTTAAATTTTTGGAAGGCATTCAATTAAGTTTCATCCATTGCATCAGAGGGCGCTAGTGAAACGATATTTGAATTTTTAACAAGGATTTTAGTGAGGAATTGACGATAATTACGACAAAAACTGGCATAAATTTAGTCCTCCTACTGTAATTAAATGAAAAGCGCAAAAATCATTTTATTTTTTGAGACTTCCACTTCCGCAGTACTTCCACCTCAGTGTACACCACTTCCAAGCTAATATCTCCCCCTTGACTTTGACGCTTGCATGCAACTATGCCGAAATTTGGCACACTTACCCTATAGAGCTTTATGCCATATATTTGAACTTTTGTATTCGACTGGAGCTTTTGCCATGGCAATCATTCTACACCAGGGGAGACAAACTAGTGGTCAACTGAGAACCACACGTGCCATCAGTTTGTGGACCCAGTGAAGAGAAGGTTAATATCTCACAGCTGGACACCCACGAGCAAGAATTCTCTTCACCAATTTATTTTCCTCACAAATCTCAAATACACTCCCCCAAAACCGTATTATTTCAAACTTCTCCGACATCTTTTATCTCGTCTCCAGAATCAGATTTGGAGCTATATATGGAACATAGCTCAAACATTATTTTGCAATGCTCTGGGAATATGAAAGAAAGGGATGCATGAGGGAGGGGATGAGTAACATCACACGTCTCATAGGGATTTGGAGGGAACAATGGGAAGATATGCTCCTGTTCTTTTGCATCCCATATATGTACAACATCAAATATCGCTGTTAAAAGCTCAAAGATACAGAGTAGGTGGAATTTATCATATGAAAACCGTGTGTCATATTACGTTAATATCTATCTCTCAGTCATGTAAATTCTCATCCATTTGATTTTCTTTCTTGTTGGTTATATTCCTCCTGAAGGAATCACATTCGTAAGGGTTGACAACAGATAACCTTTTTACTCTTTAGGCAATAGGATACCCAATTTGGCATTAGAACGTAATAAAATATTGCTACAGTATTTTGTGGATCCTGAAAAAAGTTCCTGGAATCCATTTGTTGCTCCTGAAAAAAGGATCAGTATTGTCTACTATTCGTTTTTGGAATATTGGACGGAAGACGGGTTACAATCCAAAGGTTTAATTTCATTCCCGGAGGTAGGGGAGACCGGGGTAGAATTATCCCCTGAATGAAATTTGTCATTGCGTATAATTTCTACAAAAAATGTTTGAATGAGGCTGATAAATATTTCAATGAATAGGACGGGAAGTATATACTTCGAATAAAGAGTGGTTTCCTCAATGTTTTTTCGAAGACAAACTATAAGATACCACTATCTAATACTATACGTGGCTAATTCTGACCCGGTCTCCCCTACCTTATTTCTAAACAGCCTGTACTAAATCAAAATTTATCCTAAATCCTGATTCTTGCGAAATTATTTATGGTAAACCAAAGGTTTATTCTCAAGTCTAAAAGGTCTTAACTGCGTGTTCCTTCTTTTCAAAGCATCAAAAATGGTCCAAGATTTCGAAAAGTTCATTCCTAAAATTTGCTGAAGGGTTACTTTGTGATACTTTCAAGAGAGTCAGATAAAACTTCAAAGAGGATCACTTTTCTAACCAATTTTCAGCACTTGAATTTTCATTCTTTTTCCCCTTTTTCCTGACCAAGACTCTTGGAACTGGGACTGTACAATAAAGTAAAGTTCCCTCGAGTCGACCGGTTCCTCGACTCAACCGGTAGTCAATATTCGAATGTTTTAATGATGAATTTTTTATAAAATTGTCACTGATTCGTATTTATTTATGGAGTTGACCTATTAATGTTAGATCATACGCCAAATATTAGTGCAAATATAAAAATAAATTGAATAAATAACTCTACCGGTCGAATTGAGGAACCGGTCGACTTGAGGACACTTCACCTTATTATGAGAAGGAATTTTTCTTCTATAAGAAACATTCGGAAAGCAAATTCGTAGGCGAAAACTCGATTATTAGTGTCAAAATAAAATTGGGGGAAGTGCGACACCTTTAAATCGAAGTACCTTTCAAATAGGGCTAAATCGGATAAATCACGTCATGGTAAGGTCCAGTTCCAATTAAAAAGGCAAAAAACAAACGAGCAGTAAAAATTCTAAATGGGCAGTAAAAAATTAAAAATGAGCAGTAAAATATCTAATAATGGTCAGTAAAAAACTTAAATCTTTACAAAATTGGGCCTAATTTATATATTTGACATTTAAAATTGTTGCAGATAGAATGAAAAGCCCTTTATTTTCCCTTTGCCAAAATTTGGACGATAATATCACAGTTTTAAATTTTTTTGTTACTGATCAATTTTAACTTTTTACTGCTCATTTATTCAATGCCAATTAAAAATAGGGGAAAAAGCCATATTTCACAAATACGCCAATTTAAAGATGCCCTACGTCCCCCTAGTCGAACCTATCTCCCTAGGATAGAAAACATTTGACGGTGAGCTATTACTTTCATATTAAATATTTTCAAGTGAAGAAGTCCTGAAACAATTCCCGATAACCTTTAAGCAAATAATTTTTTTCAATAATGGAAGAAACGTACAGAAAACTCATTACTACTATTCTTCATATATTATTAACATACTACCATACTACATATTACACTTAGAATTATATTGCACTTCTGGTTCCCTTTACAAGTCAAGGAAATATCTTGCAGTGTATCCTGATTTTCAAGAGATAAACATATGCTTAACACTTGGAAGGACCCTAGTGGCAGCCGCTGCCAATTTAGTTTTCAATGTTGTTTTTTATAGTGAAGGATATATCATTTCGCCTGGAGGCCCGATTGAATGCGTGCAGAATTTATCTGGCTATTTTTTCGTTATAAAATTTTTAATAAATATTAAATATTAATGTAAATATATTGCAAAAACAAAAAAACTGCACTCGGAAGGACCAAGTGGCAGTTGCTGCCATATGCGTTTTATAAGGGAGTTTGACGTTCTGCAGATGTTATTTTCTTGATTATTAATGTTTAAAAGCCCTAAAAGAACAGTTTGAAAGTGTTTTTGCTAATTATTGAGATGAAATATAGGGAAAAGTGACATACCTTTAAATGCGTCAAAATCAGAATGCTTCAATTTTTCTCTTATTTCCCAAAGCTAAAATTCCATTTTGTTAAGCGAAGTTAATAGAAAATAGTTAATAGTATTAACTATTGTTCATAAAGTAGAATTTTTGCTTTGAAAAATAAGAGAAAAATTTAAAGATTCAAAGGCTGCCGCATTCAAAGGCAGACCACTTTCCCTTACTCCATGATTCTGATAAAGATGAAAACATCGAATGGTTAAAAATCTTTAGATACATTACCCAAGGAGATGAAATTTCTGATTCAGACACCAGAAAAGAACTGACTAAAGCTTCGAATATTAAAATATAAGTAAAAATATCAAAATATTTTATAAAATTCGATAAATGGCAGCGGCTGCCACTTGGTCCTTCCGTGACACTTTTAGTTTGGGTTCTACGAAGTGTTAAGAGAAATATTAAAATTTTTATAAAGAGACGGTTTTAAACCGGTTTCAACTCTAAAACCGGTTTTGAAACCGTTCCCAAAATAGGGCGGTTAGCCGGTTTTTCGAAACCGGTTAACCGTTGTTGGAATCGCTACCTGAGTGTCGATGATCTTAAGATCACCAATTAGCTGTAGGGTCGGTTATCGGTAATCAAGTGAGTAATTTTTGTTTTAGAGATAAAAATTCAATAGAGATGTGACCTTTTTTTCAAATTAGGTTTCTCAGACACTTCTCTTTGGAGTAACGGTAATATGGGTTTTAAACCTAGTTTTATCTAACTGGCTCTGCTATTATAATTTATGAAAAATATCTTCAAAAAATCACTGCAATTATTTGTTGTTTAGAAATTTAAGATCTTCAGGAAGTTGGATAAATCTCTAATGTCAAGACCGTATAACAGTCTTCTCCGAGAAGCTTTTTACTTGTTTTGTAAATTAAAATTCCATAAAAGTTCCTTTGATTTGGCTGTGCAAAGGGGTGTAGTCTTAAATTCTTTTTATCTTTATATTTATATTTATATCTCTTGACTTTCAGAAATCTGTTCTTTTCGTTAATTCTTGAAGGATCGTTTTAGTAAATTTTGTTATTACATGTGCAGCATGTGCAGTACATTGTTCTACAAAATGTGATCTGTGAAAAATTGCGCGTAACTGGTACACTGAGAAAAAAAAGAGGGTGCGATTAACATTTTTTCCTCATAACATTAACACTTTTTAGGTGTAAAAATATATCAACATTTTTTAATGTTAATTTTACACCTTTTTAAGGGTAAAAAGGGTAAAATTAACATGAAAAAAGGATAACTTTAACCCCTAATACACCTAAAAAGGGTATTATTTACACCGATTTCGGATCAATACTGCAGGGTAAAATTAACATTTCTGGAATGTTAATTTAACTTTTTCGGATTTCTCTCAGTGTATATCATGCAATTTTTGAAAAGAATTGAACATGAACATGATTTCAACAACATGGTACCTCCGGTTGTAAATGCGTGCATCCAACCAGATCAGTATAATGACGAGATTAAAAAGAGAAATGACAACCGTCCAGCGAATAAATGGTATAAAAATGCAAATTGTTGCGTTTTAGTTGAGATCCGTTTTGCATTATATATATATTTTTTTGTAACCGTGTATTTTGGCTCCCGGCCCGGTCGGTGGGAGGGGACTAAAACTTCATGGGGTCACATAGATAAATCAGTTATGGTATGAGGAGAATTTGCATATTGAAGGGGTGTGTCTCAGTGGAGGACTCTCGGTTTGAAAAATGCACATTGTTTGACATGTTTTCCACATAAATCAAGTGGTTGCTGGCTCTTGTGTTATTTACCAGATATAACAATACCGAAAAATCTCCGTGCCAGTGGAGAGTTTTCGATGTCATCGCATCGCGATGGCATCATTTGGTTTGTTTTACCATTCCTGGAAGCTTTCATCCCTCCGTCGTGCACGACACTACATGGTGAATTGAACATCAGCGGCGACAGAGTTTGCATTTTTAAATCGCACAACATCGTCATGTCGGAAAAAGAGCATATGAGGGGTTGCGCCAGAGGGGCAAAGGTTGAATGGAAAAATATATGCCGGCACATTATGTATGGATTGGGGAATGTCGAAAAAGGGATTTTCCACTTGAAGAGTCCATGGAAGAATGTCAGCAGTTGTTGCTAGTGAGAAGCAGCATAGAGAAAAAAAATAGAAACTTTACAATGTTACCTCTTCAATAAGCATTTCCAAAGATTACCATTCTGCATCGATGCCTGAACTCAAACCTTTCCAATACAAAAAGCCAAAATATTTTCTTTACATTGGATCTCGAAAAAAGTGGAACCAAAAGCAACTATTTCCTTTTTCATTCCGCGTTTTTTTTTTCAGGAAAGAAAAACAATCTCTAAAACAAAAAAAAACTATTTCAGAGGAGAAAGAATTCTAAATTGTTACAATAAATCCCATGAACAACCACCAAATAGTTTTATTCACAACCTTCACGACTCGTACTCTTCTGGGTTTGCTTTCACATAAACTTAATCTACTACATTTGTTTTGACCAAAAGTACTTCCTCGTCGAACACGTGGGGAATTAAAAAAATATCTCCTACACGTAAATAAATGCTTTCAATGTTTATTCTTCCTTTTTATATTTTATTTTGGCAGTTTTTTCCTCAATTCAGTGCACGATCCCAATTTCTCCTTTATATAGTTGTTTTCGAAAATTTTTGAAAGTGCACCTTTGGAAAATAATGGAAATTTTTGTACTAAATTAAAAGAAAACATGAATTACTAGATTTTGCAAAGGGTTTTCAAATTAAAGATAAATATTATAGTAGGACTGTTGAGTCTAGAGGAGTTGGAGGTAGAAAGCCAGTCCTAACGAAGACTCTTCTAAGCCAACGGTACCAATCACTGTTCAGCTGGGGTGGTAACTTTGAGGGGTGCTAAAACGGCGGCTAACTTCAAGTTACGATATCGCTATAGTTCCGCTAGCCGCTGCCAGTCCTCACGTATTCGTCTGAGACGTGGGTCCTCAGCAAACAGAATTGCGAACTCTTGGTCGCGTTTGAGAGGAGGATCCTACGACGGATTTTTGGCCCCATATGTGAGGAGGGACGATTCCGGAGCCTATACAACCATGAGGTGTATGAGCGCTACCGAGAGTTAACTGTCGTCAAGCAAATACGCCTCAATAGGCTCCGCTGGGCTGGTCATCTGGCTTGCAAGGATGAAGACGACCCAGCCTGGAAAGTCTTTAGGAGCGGACTCTATGCTACGAGGAGACGAGCTCGACCCAGCCTCAGATGGACCGACTGCGTGGACCAGGACGCCAGTTCATTAGGGGTGCAGAATTGGAGAACAATGGCGCGTAACAGGCTCGAGTGGCGACGGGTCCTGAGTCAGGCCAAGACCAGTAATTGGTTGTAGCGCCGCATAAGTAAGTAAATATAACGGCGACTGACTTGAAGTTACTATAATACCGCTAGATGGGGTTGTGAATGCCCGACTTATTCCGAAGACACAATCGAATCGGCTTCTTAATCGACCTTCGCCAGTGAAGCGAGGAGGGTGCCAAATTCGGGGCTATCTTGGAAAGGGCAATAGGGCTCAATTCCGGGAGGCCAGCGACGGGGGTACTCCAGTGACTATGTTCTGATGGGGACTCTAGCATTCGTGCTACAATATGCTTGGATCAATGTAAACCATCTCTAGAATTTAGATTAAGTCTATCTATAGCATAATATAAGGGTGGAGTTAGGTAAGACGACGGTAGTCGTAACTAGGTAACGGATAAATGGACTGTTAAGCGTCTGATGGATTAGTCTGAAGGGGTATTTAAATCGACTTCCGTGGGGGAAATTGCCGTTCAGCCTCAGTGGAAATTTTCGGAGGGAAGCTCCGTCCTTTCGGAGGGAAGCGGCAACACAATCTGTGGAGTCTTCAACCCTAAGATCAGAAAACTCACTCTTCTACCAGAAGAGTGGTAGAAGAGTGAGTTTTCTGATCTTAGGGTTGAAGACTCCACATATTGTGTTGCCGCGTCCGGACGGAGCTTCCCTCCGAAAATTTCCACTAAATCGACTTCCTTAGTTGAACTTCAACTGTGATGCTGTGAGAAAGTTCGATTTATGGCTTCCCAGGAAAGATCAATGGAAGCTCTGGGAGGCTTGCGCTGGACGGCACACTAGTATGTTTCGAAGCGAGTTCTGTAGCATTCGTGCTACAAGGTTACGTTAGGATCAGTAGCGGTGGTTAACCAGCTGAGCCTGTATCACTTATACTGAGCACGGTTCAACTGACGCCTCGTTCGAACTAGGACATTCTACCCTATAGATCTAACCGATCTAACACTCTATCCACTCATTTAGTCAGGCCCCTTTGCATTAAATTCTCAAAGTTATTAAACGAATCCTGAACGAAATATCGCTCGTCAGTCCCTAAGCCGTATGTAAATGTCGAACAACATACCTATTAGTAAGGCTGAGGCAGTTTCGGGAAGCTGAAGTTCTTTTCTTCTTAAATTCATTTATTAAACGTTTATGAACTTACACGATGTAGCTAACTAAATCTAGCCTGTTTTACTTGGGAATTCGTATGCAAATTCTTGAGTCGTCTACAGGTAGCATGCTTTCTTCTACTGCCCATCATTGTCCCTTTTATCTTACCGACAAACGCTTTTAATTTTTTTCCGAATTTTGTGTTACTATTTCTTTATCGCCGTGCCTTGAACAACCAGAGAAGGAGCCTATACCATTTTGAACTTGAAGATGTTCAGCATCATTAAGACGGCAATGGACACCTATACGAAACTCTATTTAGATATGGTTTAGACCAGGGGTGCCCAAGAACCGTTTGAAATCGAATAAATGCCAAAATAAGTTTGATCAGGTAGTGTTTTGACCATTGACGTACAAATTATATTTGACGTTTGTTCGGTTTCAAACGGTTCTTGCACACCTCTGGTTTAGACTACACTGAGAAAAAAAAGAGGGTGCGATTAACATTTTTCCTCATAAATTTAACACTTTTTAGGTGTAAAAATATATCAACACTTTTTAATGTTAATTTTACACCTTATTAAGGGTAAAATTAACATGAAAAATGGTAACTTTTACCCCTAATATACCTAAAAAGGGTAATATTTACACCGATTTCGGATCAATACTGCATTTGCGGAATGTTATTTTAACTTTTTCGGATTTCTCTCAGTGTATTATTTTGATCAAATCGGAGCTACAAAATGTAGCCTAGGAGAAGAAAACTACATCGAAATTCCGTATATTCTTTCTTCGTATAAAATGATCGGTCTAAGTCTATATCTATGTATATAGTGGACCCCAATTTTTTCAAATCATATTCTCTCTTTGGAAATTGCCTCAAGGTACACTCACTTTTAAAAACTTTATTGTTCAAATAAATCACAATGATTAATATAACTTAGTTCTTGTATCTAACACATAGCCATCTACAAAAAAATCTCAAACTCGAAAAACATTTTTTGCTGTTAAGAGCTGCATGTTTCTTAGAGATTTCCAGTAGAACGGACAAAGTTTATTTCCTATTTCTTCCATATTATTTTTCTCGTGCATATGAGAACAGCAAAAACATATACCAAGCAACTGATATGTAGTTTTCCAGAGTTTTGAAAATATCAAAAGTTTCAGGAGAAAGCTTCTTGTATGCTGCGAAACAAATTTTGCACCTAATTTGACATTCCCTTGGTCGGATAGTTTAAAATTTCCTCAAGCAAGATTGCTAAAATCTTTGATATGCTTAAGAATTCTACGAGGTGAAAAGAAAAGACTTGCGGAAAATACAAGAAGAGTTTTCCAACTCTTTTCTTTTCTTTTTTGCGTGTCTCTAGGAAAATTGCAAAATTAACTTTTGCCGAATGGTCATATAGACTGGATGAGAGAGGAGAAGGGTAGCATGGGTTGGGCATGAAAGTCTGCAGAAAATCTGCAGAGACAATTAAAATGCTGGAAAATATCGTCTGTGGAGATAAAAGTTATTTTTGAAATCAAGATTTTTGTGGGAAGGTTGCACTGAAATGAGTGAAAAAGTTCCAAAGTCACTTCTCATTCATTTACGCGCTATTCACAAATGAAGAAGTGTTGTAATAAAATCTCCCCTAAGGAGCCACTCCAAAAGAAAATTCTCAAAGATTCTCCAAGAGTGTTGGGTGTGTATTTGGAGTATGTTCACCAGGAGGTGGAATGATAATTAAGACAAGACAAGTGGAAGAGTATTTTAAAACTTTAAAGACTTTTGCCTTACCTTTTGCTGGGGATAGGGATGAAAAATTGATAAGATAAAAAAGACCGGTACAAATGAACTTTAAATTTGTTATAAAGTTAGTTGACATTCTTTACAATCATTGTACGTACACGTTTTAACATTCACAGAACACAATTATAATTTATCGTATTATATCGTAGAGAGTATAAACACTTCTAGAGAGAGAACGGGAAGAGACATTTACAAGGGTTTTTTTTTTTACAAAGGTTTGGTATCAGGTGATTGACATCAGGAGGTTAGGTCAAAACCATCGATCTCAAATTCGAATATGTTACAGTAGAACCCCGCTATAGGCCATTGCTCTATAGTTAACAATTTATCGATGTTGTCATAATTATTTTAATATTTTTGGCAAAATTTATTGAGTAGTTGTGATAATTCTGATCCATAATGAAGAGAGCGAGGACAAGTACCACAATCGCAAAGAAAGTGGGAGCCGTCGAGCAATTTCAATACTAAAAGTCGTTGATAATTTTAAAAAATGACATGGCCTATATTGCGACCCAAGTGTCAAATCTGGAACCAAATATGGACTATAAATAAATAACAAATAACAAACAACACAAATGAATTACAGTAGAGTCTCTCAAATCTGAATCTCTCAAATTCGAACGCCGTTTGGATTCAAAATGTCAATTGTGAGGTTATGTTAGAAAGTTCGTATTCTTGGTGAATGAAAATCATATTTATGTGCTTCTTTCTGAATGTTTACATACATTATGGTCGTGTAAAATGAAAAGGAAGTATTTTACCACTAAGGCTTGCAAGAAAAGTACGGGAATTTGATTCAAAGTACAATTTAATCTCACACAAATTTCGTTAGTTTTGAAAAAATCGTTCGAATTTGGGAGGTGAGAAATGTCAAAAATACCCCCCGAGCGTTCGAATTTAGGAGACTCTACTGTACAATTTGTGTAAAAATATATCAACATTTTTTAATGTTAATTTTACACCTTTTTAAAGGTAAAATTAACATGAAAAAGAGTTACTTTAACCCCTAATATACCTAAAAGGGTAATATTCACACCGATTTCGGATCAATACTGTAGGGTAGGTAAAATAAACATTTCCGGAATGTTATTTTAACTTTTTCAGATTTCTCTCAGTGCACAGATAAGCTTTTAGAATTTTTACAGAGGACCTCGGAGTGCTTTCAGTTCGGGCTGCCTGCAAATCGGAATTCGTAAAAATTCAATTTTAATTTAAATTTTGGGGTTAGTAATCGCGTCGAGCCAATTTTATCAATTTCGGTAACCGAAAACACTTTGCTCAACAAAGTTTTTTACACTAAAAAGAATTGTACTTTGCATTATGCCCAACGCACAATAACTTTTCTTTTGTAAACATGTTTTTGACATTTTAATGAGAGTGAGTGAGATGTAGATCTAGTCATCCCGCTCTCTCTCATAGGAAATCGTGAAAACATGTTTACAAACAAAAGTTATTGTGCGCTTGGCATTACGCATAAGTAAACACAATTTTATTTTGGTCATAAATATTGAGGTTGGCAGCTTGAAAATATTGCAAAGTCCAGTTTTCAAAAATCAAATACTTTCCATTAATACTTCCGATCTAGGTTGGAGGATTCAGATTCAAAAAGCTTTTGCTGAAGTTTTTAGAGATTTGTAAATGATTTGTTTTTCTTAAAATACAGAATCGTAAAATTTGAGAGATTTGTGGCATCGTAAAACATGTGAGGGCATCAGTTTTAAACATGAATATTTGTAAGGAAAGATACACGATGGGATGGTGTGATGACCTTTGTGCTTTCATCTCCTGGTCTCTCTATTTCATACAACGTTTCAAAGGTGTATTACTTCCTTCCTCAGGTCTACAAAGCGTTGATTGGATCAGCAATTGTGCTATATTTGCTTTTCTTTGTGTCTGCATTTATTGCAAAGAACTACACAGTAATGCATCTTTTGCAAGGATTACTCATACAGTGCAAATGCAGATAGCACAGTTGCTGGTTTGACCGAAGAAATACATAAAAGGTCATCACGGTATATTATTCCCGCGCATTTATTTTACTACCCTAAAAAGATAAGTGAAAACTTGGAAACCAATTAGGAAACCAATTTTATCTATTACAGCCGTGAGAAACTTCACATTTTGCAAATACTCCTTCAAAGAATACTCAAAGAAATACTCTTTAATACGCATTCAAAGAATCTTGGTTGCGTTAAGCTTATCTGGGTTTATCCCTGGTTTTTACTGATTTCCAATCTCGTTTTGATTCTCATTCAATTTCCTTTTCTAAACTTCTATGCTCCAACAGTCCCACCTGGAGCTTTCCTCATCAAACAAACAACACATAGGTACAATATTAATTAACTCCACAGTAAACTCTTACCGTAATTGATTATCATATAATCAAGTGTGATTCGTTGCATACAATCATCTTTCAGGGCCGCAGGAGATCTAGAACACAAAAAAGAAAGAATTTTATTAATTTATTTGCAACCTCAACAATGTAATCAGGATTTATTTTGCGTGCAAACTTTTAATTGCACATTTTCTAACAATTAATTTAATTGCCAAATTGATAACTTGATAAAATATCTTTTCCCATTCTTAAAAGGCCATTATCTTGAGATTTATTCTAAATTAGTTCTATAGATATAGTATTGAATTATATTAGATTAACATACTTTGCAGATCTATATTTAAATAAATCTATTTTCTATTGGAAAAGTTTGGTTGTTTGCGAATTGCCACATATTTGCGGATATTAAACTCATAAACGAAGTTTCAATGCTTCTATATGGTGCATTTTATACACAAAATTTGCTGAACTTTTCTATTTATTTTTGGCTAATTTTATCGGAATGCAATATTGAAATTTAGTAATATAAAAAACCATATATTCAATTGTTTTATATTTATATTGAAATGAGTTAAAAAATAAATATAAAATACAATAGAAAATGAAAAAGCATTTTCCGCACACAATTTTTCTTTTATAGTTTTTGTTCGACAGCCCATTAAAATTTAAAAAAATATAACTCTTTGTCAACACAATATAAGGAACTAAAAGACATAAGTCGAAAACGATAAGGGGCACGTAATGCAAAAATATGCCCAGGATTAACTAAAACACAAACTTGGTTAATTACATTTTTGTCATAATTTTCTCATATTTTTTTCAATACTTTATATTAATTTTTGATAATTTTTTTTCTGGTGAGTTATCTGAATATAGCAAAATTACATTGTAGAATCCATAGTGTAATTGTGACCCATCACAATTGCAATAATCCTTAATAATTAAGCAAATCAAAATCAGTTTTAAAAAATTCTGACACTTTAAAAATTTATCTTGTACTTTACGATTTATTTTCAGACTTATTTTGTAAATATTTAAAATTCAAATCCATTTCTTGTACTACCTCTACAATAGTTAGATAGATAGAGTCAATCTCCAATAGAGTCAACAGCAATTTTTACTCTACGGACTCCGATAGAGTCAATTTTTCCATTATTATTGAACTAATAACATTGTATGACTTTTTCCAAATTAAAATTAGTGTTTTGGTGTAGCAATGTAACGTTTTTAACAAAAGAAAAACAATATTAAGATAAAATTTGTATATTAACCGTGTAGGGGAAACTGGGGCACCACCAAACACGGGGTACCACCAAACACTGCGATTTTTTAATGGAATATTGGATATCAGAGGATAAGACCGATAGGAATTTATAGGCACTATAGGGATGCTTGTCCACTGAAGGAATGGTCGAGATAGTCCAAGTAGTTTAGAAATAAAAATTACTGTTTGGTGGTACCCCGTGTTTGGTGGTGCCCCAATTTCCCCTAATCAAATTTCGACAAAATATTTTTTTCGTGATTTTAAGCGTTTTGACTGATTGGAAATTCTCTTATCTTAAGATTTTTTGATTAAGCCCTATGATCAAGTATGACGTGTTTTCCTGTAATCACAAAAAAAAACGATTTTAGCGGTGAAGCGGAGTGGTAAAGAGGAAATGAGGGTCATAATAATAATCCCAGGTTGACTTATTAGGGGGTCATCTAAAGACTCCAAGTGGATATCTCTGACCATTTAGCGCCCATTTTCAGAACAAGAAGAAAATGAGAAAAATTGGTCTTATTGCTTTTTTTGTGAAGTTTAGAGCCATAGTTATGACATAAAGAAAAGAACAACTATCAATTCTTCTTTCATACAATAAGTTTTAAATAAATTCTAATTAATTAACGTTAATTGCATAAAAATTTTTAACAATTAAATATCTACCGGAACTCTTCTAAAAAGGTGAAAAAAGAAACCTTTAAGACACCATATCCTTATCTTAACATGTGGATGAACTTCAATATTATCACATGAATAGTAATTTTCACTTAAGATACTTACTAATAATAAAAACTTTCTGTAAAATCATTCCTTAATCTTCAACTTTGGCCTAAATATACGAGTTTTTTGGACTAGAGGGTATAGAAGTCACAGGTTTAGTAAATGAAATATTCTACTATCGTGTTAAATTTATCAATTATCTAGTACAAACACAAACATAAAATAATTCCCCTTTATATCAAAATTTCACATTTTAATTGATTTTTTCGGACTTCGATAGAGTCACCGAATACAATGGAGTCAACTGGAAATAATTAGTTGACTCTATCGAGGTTCCACTGTATTTAGAAAAAAGCGTAGTTTGCTCAATATTCCTTCGCAGGCAAACTATAAGATATCACTATCTAATACTATACGTGGCTAATTCTACCCCGGTCTCCCTATATTTATTCAATATTTATTTATTTATTTATTTATATTTTATTCATTTCCCTGTACTGTATATTATTCTAAGGATTCTAAGTACAAAAAGGGTAATGTTTTCTAATTGATTGTTTTTATATGAACTAGGATTTCAGTAGTCATTTCGATGCAAAAAAAATATATTTTAGGATTAAGAATTGTCGGGAAATATTTTAATATAATTATACCAATATGTTCAAATCAGTAGTGCCTACCAAAATCCTGAAAGCCGAAATCCACAAAAAATCAAAATATCGAATAGAGCGAATCACGAAAGAGTTGAAATTCGAAATGGACTAAAATTCCGAAAGGCCAAAATATCGATAAGCTAAAATCCAGAAAAGCTAAAATTCCGAAAAAACAAAATCCTGTAAATTCAAAATCCACAAAAACCTAAAATCCGGATGGGCAAAATCCCTAATTGTCAAAATCCTGAAAGAGATGAAATTACGGAGGATATATTAAGATGGGGTAACTGGATCGTTTTCCGAAGAGTGCTACATAAACGCTTGCTTTTGGATTTGGACTGATGAAATTCTTTTTTACTTCTTCTAAATCCATAGAATTATTTACTGTTTCATTCAGGAACATAATATAAAAATGGATCAAAAATATTAAAGAAAATTTATAAAATAATGATAATACTGAAATAAGTCAGCTGCGCCAAATTTCAGTTGAACCGATTAAATATTTCTATCAATTGGCTATCAAGGCAAACTTTAGTAATTAATAGATTGAAAAGTGATAAAAGTTTGCGAGACTTGAAAGGAAAATTATGTTGATTTAATTTATTCAAAATGTTCTCAATGTTCTACATAAACTAAAATCTTTGACTAAAACACCAGTCCACTACTTTTCATTTCAATACGGCATTGAAAATTAATCGGAAAAAAACATTAAGAAAATACCGAAATGTATTTGATTAGTTATGCCTTTTTTTAATGGAAACAAACTATTATGGCTAAAAACACATAATTTCATTGTGAACGCATGCAAATTGATTTGCAGCAATCTAAAAGAATTTATTTAAAAAATAAAATGAATATGGGTGTGTCTTGTATTAGGCAAAAACTCGTAAGTTTTTCCAAAGCTCTACCCCCAGCATGACTTCCAACTTGATAAAAAAGGGGACGTAAGAAATGTACGAAATGAATTTAACTTTAACAAGTTCCGTTTATAGCTGTAAACAAAGTTTACTTCACTGAAACTTTCTTCACATCCACCTTGTCGCCTGCACAATAACTTTCGCTACCACCATGGTTCACCTTCCGCTCCCATACCCCAAACCAACACCTTTCCGAATGTGAATATAATTCAAAGTGGGTCCCTCTTCCGTTACCTAAAACTGTGACAATTTGTCGGCTACAATGCGGAATAATTTCCGTGTGCGGGTGAATGCAGAAGGAGATGGAGCTTTTGCAAAAGCTGAAAAAGCTTTCCATGGTCTCAAGCCTAGTGCGGGTAAGATTTATTTGCATTTCTCTATTCTGTATCATTTGAATGTCCTCAGGACATTCAAATCCCCATTGAGTTGTTGCGGGAAGACGACGAATGGGACCCCAGCACAGGCTAATAGGGCCAAAGAGAAGGAGTCAACTTGCGTCTTGCTTGTTGCTATTCCACTCTCCTTCAGACGGCAAATTATGACTATATTCTTATTAAAATATGCTTCTTCTTGTTTGCACAAAAAGTTTCAATGGAAACTTTGTCATACAAGAACTGACTTTAGGCACAGTTTGACTTTAGGGAGAGTCAATGTGAACGAAGTGAAAAGGGTAGCTTTCTGCGAAATACTTACATGGAAAATTGTAAGGACATTTAATGAGCAAAAGTTGGAATCTTGAATACTGAACCACTTTCTAAAGCGGCTTTATAGATGTGTCAAGACATACCACAATGTCATATCAGGGCTCGCAAGCATGCTTAATTTATTGTAATATAAAATAAATTACCTGGACTGTTATAATTTATAACAAGCGTACTAGCATAATATACCATAGAGGAACTAGGCTATTCCGCAAGAAGAATTGCTAGACATGCAGTATTATTTTGTCCATGAGTTTGTCACCGTGGTATCACATATAAGATTAATATTAATATTAAGAAAAGCCGGAGAGAGAGGTATATAGTATGCAAAATTTCGAATGGAAAATCCCGTGTGTTAGAAAGAGTACACAGTAAAAACAAGATGAATTTTTCTAGTTGAATTCCCGATATTAAACCAATAATCGTAGTAATTTTAGAACAAAAAGTTGAAATTTCAAACGATTATTGCTGTAAAATTCAACTTACACTTGAAAATTAAACTATCAGTTGAATATTTAACTTTAGTTGAATATGCAACTGAAAGTTGAAATTTTCATCTGATTATTGTAGCATTTTTAAACCTTAAGTTGAACTTTTCAACGATTATCGTTGTAAAATTCAACTTTACTTGAATTTTCAACCAATTATCGTTGTAATGAACATGTGGCGGCGTTAGAAGTTCATTAAAGTGTCTTTGTGCAAACAAGTGCAAGAAGCTGCAGGCAATTTCAACATTTTTTGACTGTTTTACGGTAAGTTTTTAATCATTTTACTAAACCCAGGGCCACAGGAAGTCAGATAGATTTCCTGGATTGTGAGAAATTCACGAAATTTCTATGAAACGTTGAAATGCATTCGACATCAATCAGCTGCACGCATGGAAATCTGAATCTGACTGTCTGAGCTCCCAAAAGAAACAAATCCAGCCAAAAGAAAATATTAGTGCTCCAAACGTATCTCCCTTAATCCTCAAAATGGGCTTAGAGAGCAAAATGAGCGAAAAAATTTTCTTTTTGCCCATTAGAGTAAAACGGGTGCAAAGCATTCAAGCTTTGCGAAATGCTCGAACTTGTGTCTTAGATTCTGTACTCCTAAAATAATTTTTCATAATTTAGCATAATTTCATACAAAATTTTCAGTAATTAAATTTATTCTGAAAAGTTTTCTCAGGTTTATCCATTTCACATAGTATTTCCTTAGCGTAATTTTTTACTGGTTGAACTCAAAGGTAACATATAAATTTAGTTCTATTCAACTTGAAATCAAAATTCACATACCATTCTTTCCTACACATTTTGGATATGTTTGAATGGCTAAAGCTCTATTACTAATAAAATTAAATCTTTCGCCAAATTTAATGTTTTGCTAACAAAATTTGTTCTTTACTGTTTTTTGTTTTTTTTCCATTTTTTAATTAATTCAATCTGCAGTAAATCGATAAGGGAAAGTGCCCATTCCTTGCGCGGTCCCAAGCATGGGGACCTGCAATATATTAAGAAAAAAACAGGTCACTTTCCCCTTGTTTTTAAAATATGGTTGCGATGAGTCACATTTATTCAAAAACATAGGAAAAATTTAGTCATTATGAAGCTTTGACTGTGCAAGGCCTGGGAATTTTCTCCTATGTATCAAACCATGTAAAAAAAATATTAACGGATAAGTATCTATTTCATGAGTCGAGAATTCCGCAAATGTAGGACGATTTGTCATTCATTTTTTATGATTTTTTATATAGAATAGGGATTTTTTTAAAATTCATTTTAATCTGATTATTCACAGGCGCTGACAGATATTAAAAATATAAAACCTCCGGAGGGAGTGCCATCCATACAAATATTAGGTAAGTTTGCAGAATCAAAATTTTACAAGCATTATAGATATGAGTATTGTCGTTTTGTGAATTAATTTAAACTTGTGTATAATTTCTCCTTGGTATTAAAATCATTTTGAGACATAAGTAACCTCACTTAGGTTTAATCACGGAATTTTGATTTATATAAGAATCGTAAATGCATTAAAGTAGTATGGCACTGTTATTTTAAAAATTTCACGTAAAATTCCAAACACAGACATAACTTATGCTAACAATCTGCTAATATTAAGGGGTTAGGTGGGTCAAAAAGTTTAGAAAATACCATATTTTCTCTATGAAGATTTTTATTATAATTTAAGTTGTTAAGCATATAAAATTACAACATTTAAACAATATTTTCTGGAATTTTAAATTAAAAATCTTTAAAATTCAGCTGTTGGGACCAGATTTCTGGATATTTATTTTGAAAAAACATGCTTTTCCGTGGAAAAGATTTCTCAGAGTGTATTTATCAGAAATCAAAAAGATAAATATTTCCTATTAGCTGACGAGTAAACTCGTACTTGAATGGTAGATTTTTTAAAATAAAATTTGTATTATTGGTAGAATTTTAGACAAAAAAAAAATACAATTTTTGTCGTATTTTATACCACGTTTTGTCTTGTAAAATAAGTTGTGATCAAGATGAAAAATACTACCGTTCAAGTACGAGTTTAACTCATCAGCTAACAGGAAATATTTAGTTTTTTTTTATTTCTGATGAATACACTCTGAGAAATCTTGCCCACGGAAAAGCATGTTTTTTCAAAATAAGTCTCCGAAAATCAGGTCCCAATAGGTGAATTTTAAAGATCTTTAATTGCAAATTTCAGAAAATATAGATAAAATGTTATACGTTTTTATGCTTATGAGCTCGAATTATTTTTCTGTTTATTATGTTGAAGAAAGACGTCAAAGAATAATATGCTGTTTTTTTCCTAGAATGCGCGACCCACGTAAGCCCTTAAAATAAAATAGTTATTTTAAGACACTTGTAACATCATTACATAACTTTTCCCATATCTTACTTTTTTATTTACAATTTTTATTCTTTTTTAGACAAGGACATTCCTGAATACGTTATATTTGTATGGACAACGGGCCACTAATCCATACAAAATGCTTGTAAGGAGCGTTTTCAGTGGATATTACATCGTTCAACAAGTTCAATTATTATTATGTTTCCAAAGAAGGAAATAATAAAAAAGATACTTGAATTTATTGAAATTTATTTTATTTATAATTTATATTAAAGAAACAAACCAAAAAGAAATTCAACTCAAAAAAAATTCAGCTAAAAGAAAATTCAACGATAAAAAATCAACTCAATCAATTCAACTAAGCGAAATTAAACGGAAAAAAAATTCAGCCCGTTAAATTCAACTTTAGAAATATTAAACCAAAAATTTTCAACTTAAAAAAAATTCAGCGGGTTAAATTCAACTACACAGTAAAAAATAATTACTACGATTATCGCGTGTAATGGGAGAGCATTGATAATTGTAGTAAATTTGCAACGATTATCGTAGTAAGCAAAGTTGAAATGCAAACAAGTTGAATTTTCGTAGTTGAAAAGCAAACTAAGTTGAATTTACCTTCAACAATTGTACTGAAATTACACAAAATATAAAAAGAAGAAGAATGAGTTCAAACGAAATTAGTTGAAAGTTGAACTTTTTGCTGCGATAATCGATTGAAAAATTACTACGAAAATCGAATTGATTCTATTACACGCGATAATCGTGGCAATTTTCAATCAGTCAGTTGAATGAAGTTTATGCAATTTTGTTGCTTCATTTTATTACTATTATAGTAATTATTACTACTATTTATTGTACGTAGGCCATTACCGAGAGTTTAATTTTGGTAGTTTTGCAATCTAAATGATTCCTTTTCAATTGAAAGTTGATTTTTTTAGTGGTTTGTAATTCGAAATTTCAACTAGTTCAATTCAACTAATGGAATTCAACCTGCCAATTTCATCTCGTTTTTACTGTGTAGAGATATTCAGCGAAAACTACTACGATAATCGATTTACTCCCATTACACGCGATAATCGTAGTAATTATTTTTTACTGTGTACACTCTAGTGGAGTAATACGATGAGTAAGATATTACTGTTATTATTATTATTATTATTATTATTATTATTATTATTATTATTATATATATATGACTGCTTTTGAGCTAGTGCTCTTGAAAGCATATTTCAGAAATACAGAGTTTAAAGAATTTCATATTTGAGTAGTAGCGGCCACCGCCGTCTTAGTATTGGTGACCAACCTCCAGAGTGAAAACGGTGGAAAACTCCTTCTCAGGTTGTATGAGCCATCTGCGTCATCAAAAAGAAATTTACAAAAGAAAAAGCAAAATTAACAAATAAAAGGAAAATCAAAAACAGTCTAAGACGCTAAAAAGCTTTGGATAAGCCGCCGTTTCTTCTCTCTAGGAAGTTCGTTCCAGAGAGTTACTCCCTCAAGGAAGAGGGAGCAATGCAGAATACGGCTCCGCGATCCCGGCACAACGAGGCACGAAGACCTAGAGGACGAACCCGGCTGAAGAAACTCCGCCAGATAACCAGGTTGACGGAAGTGAACTGTTCGTATTAATTGCTTTCTGAATCATATTACAGGCAATTCGAGCAATGTTCCATGCGTGCCAACTGTGATTCGGTCAGTTTTCGAGCGAAACTCGAAAGAGAGGCATGATAAAACACTTGCATTCTTTTTTTTGGCATTCTCGCAATTCAGAAAGTATTAATCATATATGGTGACATGGTCATCAGTTTCAGGCCCTCCAAAATCTAATTCAGTTAAGCCCATTACTGGATACAATTCGAACACTATGCTAGGAAAATTCCTGGCAACCTGAAGAGGATTCGAACCTAAGATACTTGCAGCGCCTGCAGCATAGAAAGAGAACCCTATCACTTGATCCGTTAAGTGTCCAAATTATATTTTATAACAGTATTAAATATTCTTGTCATATGCTGAGACATTCTATTCCAGTTTCGTATTTACTGGATTCAAACCATTATGTTAAATGACAATTAAAATTAAATGTCGAAAATAATTTTAAAAACACAACACAATTTGCACAAAAAAAATTCAAAATATGCCTTAAGGGGTTACATGGGTCACACAGATTTAAAAAAAACAATATATTTCCTGGATGTCTTTTCTTCAACATAATAAGATAAATAATTAAGGCTTTTAAGCATATAAGGATTTTTGAAATTTTCATTTGAAATTTTTAAAAATTCAGCCGTTGGGAAATGTTTTTTTTGGTGATGGTTTTTAAAAAAGAAAAAACATACTTTTCGGTGGACGAGATGTATCAGAGTATATTTATCTGACGTCAAAAAATTGAATAGTTCTTGGTACTTGATGAGTTAAACTCGTACTTAAACAGTAGAATTTTCACAAGACAAAACGTGGTGTAGAATATGAGGAAATTGCATTCTTTTCTAAAAAATTCTCCCCAAAATCCATTATTCATTTCAAAAAAATTCCACCGGTCAAGGACGAGTTTAACTCATTAACTAACAGAAAATACAGTTGGACCTCGATAGAGTCAACCCCCGATAGAGTCAACAGCTATTTTTTACTCTACGGACTAAGATGGAGTCAACTTTTCCTTTATTATTAAACTAATAATATTATATGATTTTATATGATTTTTCGAAATTAAAATGAGTGTTTTGGTGTATCAATGTAACGTTTTTGACACTATAAAAACATTTATGTTAGTAACATGGTAATATTATAATAAATTAGTATATTAACCGTGTAATCATTTTCCAACAAAATAATTTTCTAAAAATTTTCTACTTAAAAAAAAATTATGGTGTTTTTCAATCGTTTTGACCATCAAAATTCCTAACTGTTTTGTAAAACTCTTAACGCTGAAAATTGGAAAACATTTTATTTTAAAGTTTTTCAATATTCTAAAAAGTTTTGTGTGACTTTGTGGGCACAAAAGTTTTCATTATTTTATTAAAAAAAAAACATATTAGAAAATTCAAAATAGACTTATTTTTAAATAATTTGTGCGAAAAATGTTGTTGGTTCTGGAGGTTTTGGACAATCTTAAGTTTATGCAAGATTTTGAGAAATTTATAACAAAATTTATTATCAATTTATTTTATTTTAATTTCAATTTAGTTTTAGAGTAACAGTTTAAAAAACCATTAAAAATGTAGAATTTCAGGTATTATTTATCTAAAACAAATGTATGTAATCTTACTTTGAGTTCCTACAGTATGTGAGGGGCAGTTTCATACGAGTTTAAAAGACACTTTCTTGGGTTTAATAACTTGATTTACATTTGGAACAATTTATAATATCCATTTGGAAAGGTCACTCAATATTATGTGGTCTTCCTCCAAACGTTTAATCACTGAGAAAGAAACGGGGTGCGATTAACTTTTTTTCCTCATAACTTTAACACTTTTTAGGTGTAAAAATATAGCAGCATTTTTTAATGTTAATTTTACACTTTTTTAAGGGTCAATTTAACATGAAAAAGGGTAACTTTAAACCATAATACTTCTAAAAAGCATAATATTTACACCAATTTCAACCAATTTCAATTTCCAAGTAAAATAAACATTTTCAGAATGTTATTTAAACTTTTTCGGATTTCTCTCAGTGATACACTAAAAAATATATACAGTGGCGGCCAAAATAATAGAATCAGCTCCGCAAATACCACTATTTTACCTTTAGCATTTTTGTTTATTCCAATTCGTTTAAATAATTTTGATATAGAAATGTTCAAATATTGACCTTACGTCAAATAAGTATTGTTTTGGCCACTAGACTTCTCTATTTTTCACAGAATACATCAAAAGTGAAATTAGGTTTAAAAAACATGATAGGACCACTTTCATTTAAATTAAAGAATGTGGTCTATAAATCGAATAAGTTTAAAGAATACCATATCTAGAAACCATAAATGACAGTTTTTCAATTTTTTTTGCCTACGGTAATTTCACTATTAATCTGTGTAAAATAGAGACCTCTAGCGGCAAAAACAATCCTTATTCCACGATTCTACTAATTTGAAGATTTCTACTTCAGAATTATATCAACAAATTGCGAAAAAATATTATATAAAAGTCAAAAAAAATGTAAGCTTTGCAAAGTGATTCTTTTATTTTGGACGCCACTGTATGTATCTCGAAATAAAATTCAAACAATAAAATAAATTTGAAATAAATTATAAAAAGAAAGTTTTTAAAACTTTTACAGGACTAGTAAGCGGTCAATATAATTAAACTAAAATTTAATCAAGTTAAAATTCTGTAGAATCTTGTTTAGAATTAGATTCTCCATAACAATTTTTCATAATTATTAATTAAAAAAAAAAACAATTTAATCATAAACTTATTTCAATGTTAGATCTACCTGTGGTCGCTAAATTTATACACAAACCATTTTTTACGTCTTTTGGAATAAAACAAAGAAAGGAAAGTCTTTTTTACAATGCTGAGAGACAGGACTTTGTCGGTGTTGTATCATAGTGTGAAATGTTTTTCTTGCTTTTCCTCCCCATGTAAGGAAGTGGAAATTTGTTGTGCAGAAAAAAAGGGCAAAATATGTGGAAAAGAGTGGATGAGAAGGGAAAAAAATAATAACAACAAGAGCTTTCCATTTATTGTGAAGCTACATGAAAAGTCTATGGGGAAAAAAGTTTCTCTTCATATGACTTGTCGCATAGATAACTTTTCAGCTCACTTTCACCACTGGGAACTAAATCACGCAGGGATAAAAAAAGGGGGGAAAATTTCTCCTGGGATGGAGTACAATTTTAATTTCTCAGAGTGTAATTTGCATAGAAAAATATTCCCTCCAAAATTAATTTTTCCAAGGGGTTTGCTGTGGCACAAGGGTTCACCCCTCATTGCCTCTCAATTGTGATTTGTGACACAGATTAAATTGTAAATTGGCCGGAAGGAGAAAATCCTTCACTGATAGCAACTTGTTTTAACCTCTTCAATCAATATGATATTTTATGGGAGAGATGGCAGAGGGTTCTATCGCCCCAAAAAAACAGAGACATTACCTCCTAACACAGTTATGGCTTTAAGGAATTTTAGCCGGCAGGGCCGGCAGGAAAAATGGATGACGTTGCGATTAGCCTTAGCTTATCATTTCCGTTTTTCTATGTCATTCACTTAATGTCGACTTTGTCATCATTTTACTTTGTTTATGTGCACGATGTTGTTATTGTCGTAGACACAAGGAAAAATAGGCGGATTTCCACCCGAGGATGCACAGAATGGGCCAATTTTTCTGCAAAATTTTGGAATTAACTATAATTAAATATACCTTTAAATTGACCATATTTTATTTTAGGATCGGTAACAGTCATGGCTGAAAGCTTTCATGATTAATCAATAACGGTAAATTCAAACTAGGGTAGGAGAGACCGGGGCAGAATTAGCCAGCAGAAAAACTTGTTTAAATTAGAATGATAAATATTTCAATTGATAGCAGGGGGTTAAGTACTTTGAATAAATAGTAGTTTTCTCAATATCATTTGTAATAAAAATATAACACCACACAGTCTAATTCTATTGCTGTATAAGTCTACCCCGGTCTCTCCTTCTTTGATGCAATGAAACTCTATTTCGAAATGAGAATCCCCCACTGTTAAATTTTGCCTATTTTTTGGCGTATAAGATCTTATATGAAATCGTAATTAATAGTTTTTTTTGTATAACAGTTTTCTTTAAATTACCTTTTCGTTTAGATGGATATGTTTTAGTTTATCGATAAATGTCTCAGTAACACATTTTTTAACAAATGTAGGAAAGTTTACTTAGAGCGTTCACCGTCGTCTTAGCGTTGGTATCTGATCTCCAGAACACAACGCTAGAAAATCTCTTCTTATAAGCTAAAAAAGCCCATCTGTCACTCATTTGTGAAATCATTTCAAAAATAGTGTCTTGGCTAAAAGGTAAACAGAACTCTATTTCCACAAAATGTCGTTGATATTCGAACGATTCAAACTTTATTTCGAAGTTCTTTAAACTGAATTAAATTGAATTGAAAACAAGTAAGGGAAAGCGCGCTACGTTCGGACGACTCAAGCTTCGCACAATTAATTCTTCTTTATGGATTTCACCCACAGTTCTTTTCTGAAAATTTGTGACATTCGACTAGCTTTTAAAATATAATATTATAATGGGCCAAATGCATTTATAACACATTGAAAAAAATGAATTGCTAGAAGCATAAATCGTCCGATGGTAGCGCGCTTTCCCCGAAAGACCAACACATTTTGACACTAGAGCACTTCTTCGAAATTCGAACTTGATATACTTCAGTCATTTTGCGGGAATATCAAGAAGTAAGAATGCCCATTGGGTTTTACAAACACATACTCGTATTTCTCAAGCTCGACTTGTGTATGGTAAGAAACTGTCTTCTTAATTTGGTTATAATATTACCATAAAATTATAGGACGAAATCGGTTTCTTACCCAGATTCTTTTTCTTCCTCAATTCTATTGTTGTTAAATTTATTTTTTTGTGAACAATATTACTATTTCCCACAATCTTATAATGTTTTGGAAGAAAATATTTTTTTTAGAATATTTTGTAGCCGAGACGTACTACAAAGGTTATAACAGATGACAGGGAGACTTTCTACCCGAATCAAACAGCTATTGGACTTTTTCCAAGATCCATAAGCACAGTACGGTGTATTTCGAAAACCTTCTGTCTCAAGAGGTTTGTTTCTGACATAAACTCTACTATGTGTCATAATCTCCCCAAGTGTGTCTTAGCTAAAATAGCACGTCTTTTGACTCTCTATTTTGATTCGAAATTTTCCAAAGTCCAGTAGCCCAGTATTTTGACAATTGGAAAATCAAATAAAAAAAGAGATTTCAAAGTCTTTTCATCTTATCGATCTTATCGAGATATTTGTATTACAAGGTAATCATTTCTACAATGTCATATCCCGTATTGGAAGAATTTCTTAAGGCCATTAGACCACACAGGATCGCGTTTCCGTGGTGTGGATAGTCTTCCTTGCCCCTGGAGTTGTTGGGCGAAGGCAGTGCATTTATATTACGTTATTATTACATGTGAGAAATAGCCTAAATCAGACATTCCGGTCTTTGCACCGGGCGGGACTAGAACTCATAACGGTGAGAGTCGAGTCAGAGATCTCGTCCGCCCAAGAGCAAACGGTCTTGCCTCTTGTGCCACTGAGATCCCAAAATAACTTATAAGAAAAATAAAGCCGATATACAAGTTAGTATACAAGAAATAAAATCATAAAGAGGAGATTGGGGGTAGTATGAAACAGTGATACACCCAGCGAAATTTAATTAAGAAGTTTGCATTAATTGGCTGGTGTGGGTCATCTATACATCCGATCAGCCTAAAATTTTTTTGTACAATATAGGTCTGTATAACAACTTTTTTTATGGTAGTGAGCGCGGCTCACTACCATAAAAAAGTTGTTATATAGACCTATATTGTACAAAAAAATTTTAGGCTGATCGGATGTATAGATGACCCACACCAGCCAATTAATGCAAACTTCTTAATTAAATTTCGCTGGGTGTATTAATGTCACTTAGAATCCTTGTCTTAGGGACATGATCCCTATGGAATCTATTAATTCCGGATGCAGCCAAAATCCCGAAAGCCAAAATCCCAAACGCCAAAATCCTGAACGCCAAAATCCTGATTGTTCAAAATCCTGAAAGTGATGAAATTAAACGAAGGATTATGTGCAAAATAATTTCACAAGCCACAAAAATTTCCTTTTGCCTCCAGAAATCCCGGGTTTAATCTTGGGAGTTGCTATGACACTTTTAAGAATTCGGGATTTTGGCTTTCGGAATTTTTGCCTATTCGGGATATTAGCTTTCAGGATTTTGGCTCTCGAGATTTTGGCCCATTCTAAATTTTGAATTTTGGCTTTCGTGATTTTCGCGTTCGGGATTTTGTCTTTCGGAATTTTGACCGGGACCCATAGATCCATATCTGTCTCGTCCTCTGAAGCCTAATATCTAATTCAATATATATCTACCGAGTTCTATGTGGTTGCAGCTCTTCCGGTGTTCGCCAGAGAAATCGTTTCTTTTCAAAATGAAAGACTTCGAATTTTTACCATAAAATAAAATTGGTAAAAATTCGAAGTCTTTCATTTTGAAAAGACACGAATTCTCTGGCGAACACCGGAAGAGCTGCAACTCAATATTCAATTTCAATTCAATTCAATTCAATTTTATTGACTCACAAAATATCTAATATCTAATTTAAAAAATTGCAGTGTTTACAGCTAACCTCTTGTTTACTTCTGCCCAGTTTCTCCTAAACGAATAATGAAGTTATTAGCTGTTCATATTCATATCCATATTGTTTTAAATATTTAAACAATAATAACACCGAATTTTTGAAGATTTTATGAGTCAAAATTAAGGCAAGTTCAAGCTCAAACAGCTATAAAACAAACTATTTTCATTTAAGCAGATGATAAGGGGACGATGGGAATTAAAAATGGATGAACACTGAGAGAAAACCGAAAAAGTCAAAATAACATTCCGGAAATGTTAATTTTACCCTGCAGTATTGATCCGAAATCGGTGTAAATATCATGCTTTTAGGTGTATTAGGGGTTAAAGTTACCCTTTCTCATGTTGATTTTACCCCCAAAAGGTTTAAAATTAACATTAAAAATGTTGATATATTTTTACACCCGAAAAGTGTTAAAGTTATGACGAAAAAAAGTTAATCGTAGCCTCTTTTTTTCTCAGTGAAGGTATTTTGAAATCTAAAATCTAGAAAAAGATAAACTCTCATGAAAAATCTCACGTAGTGGTTCACTGAGAAAAAAAGAGGGTGCGATTAACTTTTTTTACTCATAACTTTAACACTTTTTATGTGTAAAAATATATCAACATTTTTAGTGTAAATTTTACACCCTATTAAGGGTAAAATTAACATGAAAAAGGGTACCTTTAACCCCTAATACACCTGAAAAGGGTAATATTTACACCGATTTCGAAACACTACTGCAGGGTAAAATTAACATTTCCGGAATGTTATTTTAACTTTTTAGGATTTCTCTCAGTCAGTGGTCCTTTCTGAGATAAAACCCTCCAATTGTCAGATTAAAATATTCTAGTGTGTCTCAACTGAAGTGGAATATCTTGGAGACTATCTGATAGGGTGATTTTAAATCATCTCATTTAAATGAGCCTTAAAAGTACACTTGACTTTAAATCTATCTACCAGTGTACTGTATTAAAGGCACATATTTAAATTGGGATTTTCTTTTTTAAAAAATAAATACAGAATATATTTTCTTATTAACAAGCAAAAAATCAATAGGCCTAGAGTATGCTTCAAGTGGGCCATCTTGTGCTTTCACCCTCTGAAATAGACTGAAAGATGGCTATATTTGATAGATCCTAGTATATTATCTCGAGGCGCTACACGCTCACCCAGGCCATTGAAGGAACTCCTGTACCCCTCAAGAATCATCCTATACTTTGCCATTAACATTTCTCAAGGAGGCTCACGATGTTTCCCTGCGCTCGATGAATTACTGGAGAGAATGATTCTCAGTCCCTAGCCCTTCTTTAGACACGGTTTTGGTCCGTTGAGGAGTTTTCACAAAAAGATTTTCTGCTATTATATCCATTTGAGTGAATTATTAAATTTGCATTGAAAATAACAAAATATTTTCTCTTGAGAACGTCTCTTGGCTTTCACGGGGGGAATGAGTGGGAAAAGTTGAGTGGAAACTTTGTGAATTAAAGGATCAATTGCTTAACCCCGCAGGATGTACATCTTCGATGGGGTTGTTGGGCCAAGGCAAAGAGATGTCAAGAGGGTGAGAGCATAAGTTCATAACAATAGTATTTTGATTTCATGTATGTCTTATTGAAGTGAATGAGGCAACTTTTGCTCTGTAAGTTGGAAATTGAGTCATCTAAAGAAGACATTCCCATCGTCTCTAAATCGAGTTGTCATCATTCCGACAAGACTCTGACCCCACACACCCAGGCCCTCAAACCCCTAATCTCACCGACATAACCACAGATGCCTGTCGTCAAAGTGTCGTTCTCTCCACCACCCAACCACCCCCGCCTTTTTGTCAACCCCTTACAAACATACATCGTGCCTAGAGTTGGATAAATTGTTGTTTGAAAGTACTTTGGCAATAAGTTTTACTTCAGCTACAATGAGCTAAAATGAGAGTCGATTCGACACAGGAAGTTCAAAGTTAGACAGGAATATTAGTTACACTTTGTCAAACTAAAATTATTATACAGACATAGATGTTTCGTTTCATATCAAATGATTCTTCAGAAGCTTTTTGAAGAAATTGACACAACTCTAAAAGTTCTACTAAATGGAGTCCAAAGATATGTACAAAGTATGTAAATCCATCTTCAAAAGATGCACAAAAGTCATAAAATCATTCAAAGCAATATTACGAAATATTCAGTAATGTCCGTTTCCAATTCAATAACAAGTTTATTCCAGGATACAGGATGCCACTAGACTGAAATTAGCCTTTGGGTGTTTCTAAACAAAACAAATTTTCATGAGATTCGTATAATTTTACATAATTTGTTCACTTTAACACTTTAAGGTGTGGTCTTTAGAACTTAAATGTTCTACCATAAACTAACGCTCAAGGCGGTAAAATTTATGTACTATATTTTCTGGATCAATATTTCTTGTTGGCTGTTTTATTGAATTTTTCAATATTTTATTCTTAACCATTTATCGCGGTAATGCCTTTAGCTCAGTCCTGTAAAATAGCTTTTTTTAAAATTAATTTTTCATCTTTTTATATTCAGAAAACTTAGTTAAAAATTTTTGAATTTTTGAGTTTTTTTTTGTTCCGAGGATCCCAAGCTATTTTTTATTGCTTTCGCCTAATTAATTTCGAAAATGGTTAAGATTATTATCTCAAATTTGGCTTTTTTCCTACTTCCCCCATCCTCTCCTTCCTATCCAAAACTACGTCTTGTTTAATTTCGAAAACGGCTCCTAGATTTTTTTCATTTTCGAATATGTTTTGGAGATTGCCAGGATGAATTTTCGAAGGTCAAAACTAATCCACTTTGGGAAGCCTATTCTTCCACCGATTTGCTTAAATTTGGATTTCTTTTTGAAAGATCTTGAAATTTCCAACCCAACTGCATCGGACTTAATCGGTAATGAATCGGTAAAGCACCCGTATATTGATAGGGGAAAGTGCTCTCCCTTCGAACGTTCATACTTTCGAATAAGATGAATTTCTTTTGTTTTTCGTAAGAGATTTACACTAAATTATCATAGAATTATCAAGAATTGATGATAAGCCAACTAATATTTAATAGAAATGTATAAGTATCTTAGGAAAAATAAAAGAAAACTCACATTATTCGAAGGCATGAACGTTTGAAGGGAGAGTACTTTCCCCTAGTAATATAGTAATATTTATTTAATCACAAAAAACAGGGTTTATCTCTCTTACAATTGTGATAAAGAGAAAAAGAAAAACAAGTAAAAAAAATAGCAACAACAAAAAGAAAGAAAAAGAAAAAAAAAATATGGGAATAAGAAAATAATAATAAGAGAGAATAATAATTAAAAAAATGCTTTCTCAAGAAAAAATATGCTTTCTTGTGACACGACTAGAGGCCAAATGGGTCAATATTATGTAGGACGTAGGACAGTCTTTTTTTCCCTCTTAGCCTTCTTTCCTGTCAAAAATCTTGTTTTTGGTTTATTTCGAAAACGGCTCCTAGATTTATTTTCATTTTCGAATATGATTTAGAGGTAGTTAAGTTGATTCACAGAGAGCTCTTTCTCGTGAGTTTGAGCACTCCGTAAAGCTGGGACGATTTGCCATCTCTTTTTATACGGTGGCAACTAAAATCTCGAAAGCCTAAATCTCAAACGTCAAAATCCCGAATGGGCCAAATTCCCGAAAGCCAAAATTCCGAATGTTCAAAATCGTGAAAGGGATGAAATTATATGGAGAAAAATGTTTAGAATAATTTCCAAAGATACAGAAGATTTCCCACTTTTAAGATGACACTTTTAAGAATTCGAGATTTTGGCTTTCGTGATTTTAGCCCATTCGGGATTTTGGCTTTCGGGATTTTGACCGGGACCCATGGAGGCTCTATGCAAAAAATTTTAAAACGTTATCTTATTTATCTTGGAAGATATTATATTTTAAAATTTTCGATTTGTGACTTTTTGCCCCGGTCTGCCCTATAGCAAAACTATTCTACGGTTTTAAGATATAAGATTTAAGATAGGTCTTGCAACAAATAATAATCATAAAAATAAAAATAAAAATAAATAATCATATTCATGCATCATGCATCATTTGTTTCAAGACCTACTAATATCTTAAAACCGTAGAATAGTTTTACTATAGTGCATACTGGGGCAAAAAGTCACAAACAGAAAATTTCAAAATAAAATATCTTCCAAGATAAATAAGATAGCGTCTTAATTTTTTTTTGCATAAAGAGCCTCTATAGACCTTCTTCAATGTCGTAAGTTTCTTATAATTCGAACAAGGAATTTAGAATATAATAAAATATTTTAATAAGAATATAAAAAAAAACTACGCTGTTTAGAAATTTTTGAGGCACTCGGGTAGCTTGTAAAAACAAAAAAAAAACCATTTTGTGACTTTTTGCCCCAATCTCCCCTACTATTTAGTGCGGCCTATAAACGAGGTTATTGTGATTCGAAACTGATTTTTCGAAATAAGGATATCTCACAGAACTTTGCATTGTCACTACTGGTCTACTTTTGCAGCCCACAAAAATATCCCTATTTTAAAGCACGATGGGGAGTGCTTGAACTTTACGAATATCCTAAACTTGGAAAAATTAGCTGGGATGATAGCACATAACAATATTAGCATAAAACAATGCAGTAGGTCAGACTTAGTGTAGGGTATGTGTTCCCATTCTGTGTTCCTTATTACTAGATCTAAGGAGCTCGTGGTGCAATTGGTAAGAGCTTTCGGCTTTTGAGCGGTGTGACCATGGTTCGACTGTCACAGTTGTGAGTTCGAGTCCCGCCAGGTGCAAATGACTGAAGCGTCTTAATGGACATATGCTTCATACACAATGCAATCTGAATAAAAATTTGTAAACTGAAAAATGTACAAAATGGCAAAAAGCACAGTACATCAAAAATAAATAAATAAAAATATTACTTGATCTTCATCAAGCATTACTCATTTCATATTTTGACGACTCAGAATATAAGTCGAACAACTCGATTTTGTTTTACAGAAATCATTTTATTCGCTTTTTGGATACTTCTTTATACAGTAGAGCCTCGCTATAGGCCATATTTGGTTCCAGATTTGACACTTGGGTCGCACTATAGTCCATGTCATTTTTTTTTAATTATCAACAACTTTTAGTATTGAAATTGCTCGACGGCTTCCACTTTCTTTGCGATTGTGGTACTTGTCCTCGCTCTCTTCATTATGGATCACAATTATCACAACTACTCAATAAAGTTTGCCAAAAATACTAAAATAACATTGGCATTGTATAAATATAACATGTAAAAATAACATTGTATGTCGTGTACTAAAAAACATAACCTAACTTAAAATCAGTGTTTTGAAATCAACGGTCGATAAATTGTGGACTATAGAGCGATGGCCTATAGCGGGGTTCTACTGTATCTACTACCTTCCCTGTGAATATTATACTTGAAAGTTAATTATTTTCAAAATTATAGAGATTTTAAATTGCAAAAATTCTATACTGTGCGTGTAAAATCTCAGTTTCAAATCGCTCTCCTGTAAAATTTCCCTACTGCGAGTTATTCGTTTCTTATTCTGAGCAGTCGATTTGATAGTCTTTTAGATTTTTTTTAGCCAAGACATACTCGAGAGTATTATAACAGATTTTTGAGGTATTTTATTCCAGAAAGAAACCACAAGCATTAGGTACCTCAAAAATCACCCATCGTTGCCAAAGCATTGCAGAATTATCGTCCTCAAGATAGCTTTAATCTTTATTGAGTATAGAGTTTATTACCTTATGAGTAATTCAAACTCAATCATTAGGATCTTGTTTAACTTTAATTATGAGGTTTTGAGACTCGAGTTTAAGATTAATCTCTTGTGTTTGCAACAAGATTATAAGCCTGATTCCACTTAAAGACCTTTTGAAAAAGATCTCTAAGGGCGATGATTTTTTTTTTGTAAAATAAACTTGCACACCTCTTGTATTAATCCACCCTTAAATCCTTGTAAATGGCAATCCTATTTACTCGAGTTCTTCTCATTCGCACTTCTCAACCCGCAACACTCGCAACATCCAGTTAAAAGAAGGTATTTTCCAGTGGACTTTTGCGCAGTACATGGTGGAAATTTTATCCTCTTTTGTGTATTTGACTTCAAATAGAATTCCATCAGTATTTTCCAGTCACATCGTGTGTTGCTGACAATGTCCAATATCTTGAGGATTAGGACGAAAAGCTCTTGTGGTCTGAAGGAACCTGAATGATCATCCCTACCAGTTGGTTCTACATAATAATGATAAAATGCAAATTACTTCTATTTTCATTCTACAATCTCAGGATAATGTACTTAGAGGAAAGGGAACTTACTAATAAGTTGAGGATGGTCTCATTGAAAATTCAGTTAAAGAGGAAATTTTCATGTGACTGAAGTAACATGAGATAAGTATTATGATATTCAATAAGGGGTGGATTTTGTGGTAAAAAAAATTTTGAAGGGGAAAAAATGTCCCAGACGAGTCATGTTGAATTTCATTGGGTGATTAACCTAACAAGACTTGATTATATCATCATCATTTCCCAATTCCTAAGACACTAGAGTTACGACGATGGTAGAAAACTGTCCTTCCTCCTGCCAGATGTCTTTTCTCTTCATTCTCAGGAGAATGAGTTTATATATAATAATTTAGAGAGATATCTAGATCTGTGGTATGCCACATAGGTCCTAGATTAGAGAATTGTCTAGCATGATGTTGTTGATTGGGCTAACATGACAAAATGTGCAAAATAACGTCGTCTTGGGAAATATAAATTGTGAACAATATCAGCATTTTGCAGTGTTGACCTAGTCCAATTGTACCATTTTGACTCATGATAGAGCATTTTCAGTGTCGTTGAGGACTAAATTGACATTTGAACTTTATGTTGGTTTGAAGAATTATATAGTAGAACCTTGTGCTTTTTGATTAAGAACTTCACATGAAATTGTGGACCATGAAGCCTCCACCAAATTAAATTTCTACTGAATTTATTCATTGTTGAATTTCCCCTGTTGACTAGGAAAATCTCTTCTGAATTTCACAGAGATTCTATGTAATATGATTTTCGTTTGTCATATCTTTTTTTTTCCCCACTGGGTTTTAGCCTCTTCTCACATCCACCTTTTTGCCAAATATGTTTTATGATTATGTCACTGCGGAGTTTCCGTTGATACTCATTCCCTCCCCCGAAATGTATTATACCTTTTGGGCACGAAGGAGGAAAAAAGACGTTGGCAAAGTAATTGTCTTTCACCCACATTTAGCTTATTGGATGACACATAAAAAAGGGACGAAAGGAGCGCACCTCTGCAAAATACAAACGCACAAGATTGAGTTTGGCAAGAACAAAAAAGCTCTGGCATCAGCTACAAAAGGAGAATTACCAAGAGAGAAGGACTCTTTATTTATTAAAAAATTCGTTTGCTCCCTTATTCCCTAACAAATTGTTTCATCCACTTATACACCAGTTCATACTTGAGGAGTAAGGCTGGTACTTTTGAGCACCTTTTGGATAAACCTTACTCATGTAAAAGACTGATCTGATAAATCATTCAACAGTTACATTATTGTGTAAATATACACCAACAAAAGAATTCGACAGGTTAGATGGAGGAATCAGCTAGGAAAAAATATCATTCTCGCACCCACTGAGATATCAAATCTCATGGATGTTCTATAGGATGAGTGTAGTAGGTTTTTACCCAGCTTTATAGGGCTTTGTCCTGTATCACAATTGAACATAGATTCTTCAAGTATAAGAGATTATAAAACAAAATCTGGCTAAAAACGTATTTGTTTAGTCAAGGAATCTAAAAGGACGCCCACGGTAAGTACATCGTTTATCTCGTTGGACGGAATAATCCAGAATCATTGTCTATTTTTAAAGACTTTTGAGCAATAAAAAAGTCAGGATTTAAAAATAGGAAATGGAAATTATTTAACATTATTATATACCAAGTAAGGTAAAGTATAATATCGATCGCTCAGAATAATAAACGAATAACTCGCAGTTGACAAAGTTAGATTTTTGAGATTTAAAATCTCTATAACTTTGAAAATAATTCTCTTTCAAGTATAATATTCACAGGGAACGTATAGGGTATAACCCAGTATCCAAAAACCGAATAAAACGAATTTTGTAAAAAATCAAGTTGTTTGACATACAGTGGCGGCCATAATAATAGAATCAGCTCCGCAAAGACCACTATTTTAGCATGAGCATTTTTGTTTATTCCAATTCGTTGAAATAATTTTGACATAGAAATGTTCAAATAATTACCATACGTCAAATAAGTGTTGTTTTAGTCGCTAGAGTTCTCTTTTTTTCACAGAAGACATCAATAGTGAAATTTGGTTTGAACAACACGATAGGACCACTTTCGTTTACATTAAATAATGTGGTCTATAAATCGAATAAGTTTAAATAAAGCCATTTCTAGAAACCATAAATTACAGTTTTTGTTTTTCTGGCCGAACTGAATTTCACTGTTGACGTATTCTGTGTAAAATAGAAACCTCTAGCGGCCAAAACAACCCTTATTCTACGATTCTAATAATTTGAAGATTTCTACTTCAGAATTATATCAACAAATTGGGAAAAAATATGTAAAAGTTAAAAATATATAAGCTTTACAAAATGATTCTATTATTTTGGCCGCCACTGTATATTCTGAGTTATAATGTTAGACCGGTTATATCAAATCTAAGTAACTTTTTTAATAACCGCACTGCACTGGCCGAGTTGAGGAACCGGCCGACTACAGGACACATTACCTTATAGGAAACTTTTTCTTAAGGAAACAGATTCTTAACCCTTTAACCCTCTAAAGACGAGTGAGACACCGGTGTCTCAAAAACAAAAATAATTTTTTTTAGACTATTTAAAGGACATGGTAAGTTTATTTTTTTTTTATATCCCAACCCATGCCTCTCTATACAAAGGTCTCAGGCCATAGGCCTATCATGACCGAAAACCTAAGCGATTAAACAGATGTTACTAACTCACAGTCACTTACATAAAAATAAATAAATAAATAACATAAATCACAGTGAACAGACTGGGCTTTTCTACATCGTCATTGTTTTTTTTATGCCTTCATTGCTTTTTTACACGTGGAAAAAATATTTACAAAATCACAGCATCAATATAATTTTCGTTCTTATTTAAAGTTTTTTACGTACTTTGAGACAATATTCTTTAAAATGAAAATGATATTTTAGTAAATTGGCCTAATATAAATGCCTTGAACAAAAAGCAAAAAGCAATTGCCCGGTCAATTGTTCTTTTTTGACAGTTCCGTATCACATAGTCCGTTAATATTCTCTATTTGAATTCACTGTTCGAAATTTCATCGACCACCATCGAAATCAGCTGATGTCAGGAAAAATCAAAACAAAGAAATTTTCACTCTTAAAACTCTTGTAAAAACCATTGAAATATATTTAAAATGAGTCTAGGCATTAGTGAAATTAAATTTTGGTATTAATACATGTGAACTACATTGCTTTTGAAGACCTGAAAATATTTCCCGCCTTCGACATTTTACTTATGCCTTAGACACACTTACGACTTAAGCCGAGAGACTGGAGTGGAAAATGATGGAAATATAGTTTGACCATTATTTCTAATATAATTACGTTAAGTCGTCTCTCGGCTAATCCTAAGGTCTGTCAAGGCTCTTAGACTAGATAGGGAACTGCGCTCAGTGATTGATGGATTCAAAAGCAATTAAGGCGTCATATTGAATTTTCCATTGCTTCTTCGAAAATAATGAAATGAGCAAAAAGCCCAGTCTGTTCGCTGTGAATCTGTAACCTACACACTTTAAGCACTACTATGAGTGATACTGCCAGGCTTTGGTAAGTTTCTAAAGTCAAAAAAATATTTTTGTTTTTGGGACACCGGTGTTTTAGTCGTTCTTAATCGGTTAAGTACTATTGGGTCACTTGTGGCCCGAAAACAAAATTTTTCCTACGTCAGTTTTAAGTTCCATTTTGATCTGAAAAGTTAGAAAAAATGGTTTTTTCGGACCACCAATTTTTGATCCTCTTATCCTTAAAAGGCTAACAACATGGTTAACACTAAACCTACCAAGACCCAGTCAAATTGGCCGGTTTAAAATTAGCACATATTTAAACTGTGCAATGTCACTATCAAATTTTATGAATTTCTTAACATATACATATTGGCTCCGTTCAGTGATAACCTTTCGAAGAGACAAAGCCACTCTAAAGCCAAGCCAAACCTATTCGAAAATCTACCGGAAGCCTAAAGTGCAAGTTCATATACCCGCCGCTTTAGCGCTGATTGTTTTGCCATTTCGAATTTCGATATTCTTGACACTTCAATCGTCAAAATGTCAGCAACAGTGTGCAAACTTTTGGTGCAAAAAGTGAATTTTTGTGTAGTTTTGTGGGATTTCAGGATGGTAGAACGTCTCAATTGCAATTTCATTCAATGAAATGTTCTTTTCATGAACTTGCTCACTTTTGTGTAACTCGTCGGTTTAAACGTTCGAACTTCAAACGGATTTTTAGGTAAGTCCCCTCTGATATACCTTCGAATCAGTAAAGGAAAACCTTAACCGGAGAGAGCTCTCAAATCGGGAAGGTTATTACTGAACGAGAGGATTATACATTTTTCAGAGTTTAAATTTTAATATTTTGCTTTTTTCCAAGACATATTTGTTGAGTATCCTACCCTACTAGGGTTTGTCATTTGACCGAAAAACGACCAAAAAACGGTCAGTAGGTTTAGTGTTAATAAGGTATCGTGGGGCAATTCACGAGAACTTCATTGTGTGAGTCTTTTTGCAATCGAATGGCATTTGGGAATTGAGCTATTTCCAAATGACCAATACCTCTCGGGAAGGTACTCAATGGGTTAATTTCAGATTTGAGTTCCCTTTACGACACTAGAAATTTTTCCTCTACTAAAAGTGTTCGAATTGCATCCAGTGAGCTTTATTTAACTTGATTTCACTCTCAACTCCATTCACGGACAAGAACAAGGACAAGAAACAATAATGCACGTCTAGTACACCTTCAAGCAGAAACGCCTAGTTCCTTCATGGGATGTTGTGTTAGCAATATTATTATTATTCATTAATAGCCATATAGGAAATTTAATGTGCAATTAGCTTGGATACAGTTTTTTATTGTTTTCGCAAAGAACTTGTGAAAAGCAATTGTGCTGTGTGAAACTGTCCCACCTACTTTTGTTCCGTTTTTACCCCTTTTTTTTGAAAATTATTACGTATAAATATCTAGGTACCCATTATAGGAATATTTCTAGGAGTAGCACTTCCTGCAAAAGCTGTTTTTTTACACAACACTTAATTACTTTCATTATAAGAAATGTTTTCGAGTTACAGTATCTGATTCTGATTCGACTATATGAATTGGTAGCACCACCTCTACGTGAAACGCTGCTGATCGTAAACAAGTTGAAGACCTAGTATGTTCTTTAACAACTGCCTTTAGCATACTTTATTCGATCATAATGAAACTTAATAACTAAAGTGGTAATCTGATAAGGAACTTGAAACCTCTATCTAAGTACATAAACTCAATATTTCCGATATTACACTAATATTTTGTTATAGGATAATTTGAGTAGAGATAAGAAAACAAAATACTATCCATAAAATAGTAAATTCTAAATGGAAAACTTTGGAATACCCTAAAACGCCTAAAACAGATTACGAATTTGCATTCAATAGATTTCAATAATTTGGAAAACCTTGACTTAATGCATTCACTTTTGAAAATGGTCTAAATTGATATCTTCTGTAAATAAAATACTCAAAATTAAATCTCAAATTTTGAATACTGAATCTAATTTATGTTCCTTGTCTGAATCTCTTAAATCTTTGGATCTACTTAAAAATATTGAATTTTAAATTTTTGGAAATTAGCTTTTCGTTATCCAGGTTTCTTTATATATTTTATAGTTTTTGTTCTTAAAAACAATTCAAAAACATAATTTTACATAAAAATAAAAAAATGAAACATAGGTATAGGGTATACCTTACTTTGAATTACTATTTCACGGGGTAAATCTTAAGATTGGAATAAGATACATTAATTACGGGTACTATACCGACTCTCATTACCGATTTAGTCCGATGAAATTGGGTTGGAAATTTCAAGATCTTTCAAAAAAAAGCAAATTTAAGCAAATCGGTTGAAAAATAGGCCCTCCAAAGTGGTTTAAGTTTAATCTTAGAAAATTCGATATCGAAATGATTTTCGAACATAGGCGTCTAAGGACGAAATATTCGCTTTGACTACCTGTAAAACATATTCGAAAATGAAAGAAATTTTAGGAGCCGTTTTCAAAATAAACAAAATAAATGGTTTTGGAGGGATTGAAGGGGGGTTGGGAAAAATAGAAAAAAAATGGAACTAACTAATTCAATTTTGTCCTGAATTTCAGGAATACAACGAAAGGAAAATAATGTAATATCACATAACCATTCGATCATGCAATTGTTTTCCCAGCATTATGAAATCTTAACCATTTAAGAACAATTGGGTCACCAGTGATCCAAAATCAGTCAGTGATTTTTTTCTAACTTGCAATTTATGACTCTCTTGCCCTTAAAGAAGTGCATTCAAGAATTAAGATTAGGGATAGCTGGTTGGGATCTTCGGAAAACCGGGAAGACTTACTCGTTTCACCCATTGACATTACAATTGAAACATATCCTAGAATTCTTTTTTTTTAACATTTTCATTCTCCCTGTTAGGGGAAGGTGGGGCTACTTTTTGCTGTGGGGCTAGATTGTTATACGACTATTTCGCCTATTCCCAAATAAAGCTGGTCCTCACACACTGGTAAAAACAAAATAATCAAACTGATCCAAATTTGATCCTTTCGAAAAGAATGGATCAAATTTTAAACGTTTAATGCAGATTTATCATAATAAAACATGTTAATTTGATCCATCCTTTGCAAATGGATCAATTTGATGATTTTATTTTTACCAGTGCAATTATTTTATTAAGATCCACAATTAATTTGTCTATCCAAATAACATCATGTTAACACAAAGTTTCCTTTAGAAATATGCGAAAAAATCGTATAACAATGTAGCCCCACTTCCCCCTATAATGTCTTACGTTTTTTTCTGAATTTAATTGTTTTAGAAAAGCATAATTATCAGCGATCTTGGACAAAATTCGGACTGAGTTTATTAAAATTTTCTAACGTAGGGGGAAGTGGGGCACCTTTGAATAAAGGCACCTTTAAAATTGGCTTTTTTCTCCTATTTTTAAATGGTGGAACTGGACCTTACCGTGGTATGATCTAGCTCAACAAATCCATTGTGAAGCTAAATTATATTATAATGAGCCTCGATTCCCAGAAGTGGGGCACCTTTGAGTAGGACATAAGGGTGACTTTGACCCTTATGCCCTATTTCCTACGAATATCATTTACTGAATTAAGTTTTTATTTAAAAGATAGCCTCTAAATTACAAGGTAGACTATTATTGTAAGTTTTTAGCAGACTTCTACATCGGATAATCCTGATAAGCTGGCAATCAATGAAAGTATAGGATATTCCTAATAAATTGGCCCACTTTTCACCCAAACTTGATTTTATTAGAGCAAATTCCCATTCCAACTTCAACGTGCTCATCACTCAAATTGAAAAATTGAGCAAAGGAGATGGAGAATTTCCATAAAATGTAATCGAGACTTATGAAATGCGGATACTTCATTGTAAATTTAACTCATTCTATATTCTATCTCACATTTTCTATAAAAATTCGCTTCGCATAACTGTGGTCGATGTGGTAAATTTCGAATTTCGAGCACGTTTCACCTTCGCTATGAGCTTTACGGAGTTGGGGGTGTATATAGGTGGAAGGAGACAGGGCTTGAGTAGGGACTCGAGGAAACGGCTTCTACCCTGAAAACTATTTTGGAGTTTACTCGTGACTAATATAGGGGTACTGTTCTATTCTCCCGTGAGTATTTGGATAGTGCCCGTCACCATCGATATCCTAGGAGAGAATGATATTTTTTTTTCCTATTTGTTTGAAATTCAAGGAATTTGTCAAAAAATTGCATCCAATATCATGGGAATGAATTTTCTTTTCTAAGCTCAAAACGTGCTAAAATTTACCACAAAATATTTATATTCTTATATTGAAAAATTTCTTGCAGTGGTCCATATAGGGTGGTTTTTCTTCCCCAAATTTTTATTATCCACGTGTCTAATTTTGAGTATGAATTCGTTTTTGAGGATTTCACAAATAAAGCACCCACGTTGCTGTTGAATTTTAAAATTGACGAAGAGCCCATGGTTAGGCAGAAAAAAGGGAGTGGAGTTATTTGTTGTGAACAAAAGACAAACTGGGAAGAAATAAGAGAATTGACAAAGAACTGAGCAAAATTCTCAACATGCGTACTCTCATTAAAATCATAAAAAACACAAGAGTATTTGGCCTTCAGATGGGAGACGTGGAGGGCGTATCACAAACAATTCTTTTCTTGGAGTGTTTGAGATTTTTGTTGTAAAATCTCATCATCTCATCCCAATACAACATAAAATTTTGTAGTACTATGTGAGGTTATTAAAAGGCCTCTTAGGCACTCAATGGGACGCAGCGTGGGCGGGCGTCAAAGTGGAAGCAATGAAATTGGAATTAATGATCAATTTACACAGAAAGCATAGTAACTGGAGGGGCAACAGCAATGAATTGTAATACCAGTTGTAATTATAGGGTCTGGGAGAGAAGAGGATGGTTCCTGTATGAATGATGCACTGCGTTCAATATAGCCCTCTCTGAGAATAATGGGTTAATTCTGAATTTTTCATTAACTGCCTCATTCAGTATATTCCAAAGGGTTCAACATTCATTAATTAATTCATCATGAATTCGGAATACTCACCATTTTAATTTGTATTTCATCACGGGGTATGAATTTAAAAATCTACATCTTTAAAATGGGGTACACAATCTAAGATAAAGCTTTCTAAAAATTTATTAAATATGCATTGATAAAGAGTCTCTGTTAGATTTTTTTTCGAATAGAAAAGAATCAATTTATTGCGATTAAAAATTTACTTATACTTAATGTACGAATTCAATTACATTAAAGTCCATTACAAAATTTCGGAATTTCTATAACACAGGGGGAAGTGGGGCACCTTTGAATTGGGGCACTTTTAAAATTAGGCTTTTTTCTTCTACTTTTAAATAGTAGTTTGAGCAACTAAATTATATCAGTATGGTCCAATTTTTATTTAAAAATAGGAGAAAAAACCCAATATTGAAGATACCCCACTTCCCCCTACATTCCATAAATACCTACTTTATTCTTGGAGATAGTATTTGACTTCCTCAGGAAGCTCCAGTCATAAAGACTTGTTGGCTACTTCACTTTCGTGGCCTAGGATAATACTGATGATAAATATTTGCCTTTTAGATCTTGGGTCGTTTCGTAATGAGTTTCGGTTTTTTTTTTTGACAAATAAGAAGTAAACAGTTTATAAGACGCATTAAATTTTATCTGTCAAAAAGATATCTCATTTATTAACTTTTTACGTTTCGAAATCTACCTACTGACTAAAGTTGAAAGTTAAAATCCCTGAAAGCCAAAATCCAGAAAGCAAAAATTCTGAAAGCCAAAATCCAAAATCCCGAAAACCAAAGTCCCGGGAGACAAAATATCGCATCAGTCAAAATCTTAAAAACCAAAATCGCGCAAGGCCATATTTCGAAAACCAAAATCCCGAAACTCAAAATCCTGTATTAGTCAAAGTCCTTACAACCAAAATCTCGGAAAGTTAAAATTCCGAAAACCAAAATCCCGGAAAGCCAAATTCTGAATCAGTCAAAATCCTATAACCAAAATCCCGAAAAATCAAAATACCGGAAACCAAAATCCTGAAAGACAAAATTCCGAATCAGTCAAAATCATAAAAACTAAAATCCCGGAAAGCCAAATCCTGAATCAGCCAAAATTTTATAACCAAAATCCCGGAAACCAAAATCCTGAAAGACAAAATTTCGAATCAGTCAAAATCATAAAAACCAAAATCCCGGAAAGCCAAATTTCAAAAATCATAATCAGGAATCTGTCAAAGTCCTAAAAACCAATATCCCGGAAAGCCAAAATCCTGAAAACCAAAATACCGATAGTCAAAATCCCGAATTCCTAAAAGAGTCATTGCTTAACCCACGATTACACCCATGCTTGCTGGAGACAAAGGGACACTTTTCCTGTTTCGGAAAATACTCCGTATGATTCAGCCACATTCAGGATTTTCAACACTTGGGATTTTAGCCTTTTTAAGATTTTGACTTTTGGGATTCTTGCTTCTTTGTTTTGGCTTTCAAGATTTTGGGTCCCAGGATTTTGGTTTTTAGAGATTTTGGCTTTTAAGGATTTTAACCAATTCGGTATTTGAACTCATTCGGGATCTTGACTATCGCTATTTCGACCCATTCGGGATTTTGGCTCTAAGAAATTTTGGCTATTCGGAATTTTGGCTTTTCGGGATTTTAGGTTTAAACCCATTCTGGATTTTGGCTTTTTCGGTATTTCGACTCATTCTGGATTTTATCTCTTCGAGATTTTGGTTATTCTGGATTTTGGCTTTCAGGATTTCTGGTGTTTGACCGATACCGGGATTTGGCTTTTCGGAATTTTGGCTTGTCGGGTTTTGGCCGGCACCGGATTTTTAAACGTAATCACGAAGACTAAAGGGAAATCACCCAATAGTATTGCGTAGAAGCAACAGAAAAAAAATATTTGAAACAAAAGCTTTATGAGAACGTGGAATATTTTTCTTAAGAGAAATTTTCTAGCCTTTTCCTAACAATGCCTTTTTCTAACAATCAATGGGTTATTTGTTAGATTTGTCAGTCAAAAAAATGTTGTAAGGTTCAAAAATTTAAACTCCAACTGGACAATTATATTTAAGAATTTTTGAATAATCATTAGTTCTATTATATATGAGCAAGACTTATTAAGGAGGTGAAATAATTACTTTTCTGTAAAAGAAAAAAACATTTTTTAAATATAATACCGACCAAAACTTATAGGGCTGAATTTCAAAAATTATATCCAAAAGCCATTTAAAGGGAAAAACAATTTCGAGCCTAAGGGACCATATAGATTCAGGCTGATCCTCGAGAATATTAGGCCTGTAAAATATGACAGTAAAATTTATCCCAAACTGTCATACACTGAGGGCTAGGATTATCGCTTAGAAGTCCTGTACATAGAGTTAGTATAAATTTTACAGGCTAAATATTCTCGAGGATCAGCCTGGATCTGTTTAGGCCCTAAAGCCCAAAATAGATACAGGGATCGGCTTAGGGATCAGCCCGAAAAATGAGGATAGGTGTCGATACACTCACGGATCAGCCCATAATTTGGAGGATCAGGCTGACCTTCTAAATTCATGATGTCTAGTGAAATTACGGGGATTAGGCGACATCAGCGCCAGTGCTGAAAATAAAGCTTCACTTTGGGTGTTTTTGGGTGCTTTTCGAAATGTCAATTGGGCGAAAAAACATGGAGAGTAATAATACGCGATATCGCAAAATCTTAAAATGCATTAATATTGGAGTAATGAGAAGATCAGACTGCTCTTTTCTGTACAAAAAATCCATTGATATTCCACTTAAGAGGCCTTTCAGCAATCAAAGTGTGCACATTTAGGGCGGAATCACATTCACAGTAAAATGATCACCGTATTTCGTTAATTTACGCATTTTCATTAGAATTCTTACGCAAATTTTCTATTACCGTATTACCTTATCTCATACTCGGTGGCGCTAGGTGAAAATAATATAGAAAATTGAAGAAATAAAACGAAAATTCGATAAATGGTGAGCAAAGAAAACTATACGATTAATTTCTCTTACAGTTTTCTTTGCTCACCGTTTATCGAATTTTCGTTTTATTTCTTCAAATTTTTTTATATTATTTTTACCTAGTGCCACCGAGTATGAGATAAGGTAATACGGCAATAGAAAATTTGCGTAAGAATTATAATGAAAATGCGTAAATTAAGAGGCTACCGCGAGCATTTTGTTGTCAATGTGATTCTGCCCTTAATAGAAATTTACTCAAAAATTGCTAATCCTTGATCCTACATCCTCAGTAGTGTATGGTACTTTGGGCTGATCCTTTACCGCAAAATTTTACGAGCTGAGTATTCTCCAGGATCAGCCTATGTCTATTTTCGGCATAAGGCGAAAAGAGTCATTTACAGAAGCAATTGAGAATGAGTGAAAAGAACAAAATCTAAAAAAAAGAACGCAATTATATTGTTATATCAAATTCACAAAACTATGTTTAAGAATTTGGTGAATTAGAGGGACGTGAGAATAGGACTTAAGAAAGGAACACCATGAAAGTGAATATGGAATTATACTAATGCCTCATTTGCGTATGGTAATTGATTTACGCACGCTACACTAAGCATTTATTTTTCTACGCGTAATTTTAAACATTGAGTTAGACTATTTGGATGAAAATTTGAGAAAAGGTGCCTCTTGATGAATTTTCCGCGGAATCACTGCATGAATTGCGTGTTCTGTGTGTCAGTTTGATAAATGCACATGTCACCAGTTAATGTACTTGCTGCGATGTCCTGGGCTTCATCTCTCACAAGGTTCTTCCACGTGAAAATCCAATATACTGACAGGTATATATTGCTCCCCGATTGCTCTACAAGTCTTGAATTTTTTTTTTGCACAAAATGTCAGGGTGGAAAAGTGGGGTGTGATTTGCATTTAGCATTTTCCACTCATTACAATTCTATAACAAGCTGAGTGCTTTAGACTGGAGGTGAGCAAAAAACCCCGAGTATGTGACACCATTATGTGATTATTTACTTAATTCTGCACCGTTTTTTGCCCATGACTCCATCATTGAGTCCTAATAAAGAGAGATTTCCGGTCCCAGTACATATGAATTTCAATTAGCCACAGTGCAAGCGGTCTTGTGGAAGGACACCAATGTAACCATGAGAGGTAGACGAACAGGTGTATTACACTTTAATCACATCCATTGGATTACTTATGTTTGACATTCTCTACGTAAGTCGATATAGAAATGTCAATCACATGTTTTAGATTTAGCAGCCCTTGATAAATGATACTGCAACTAAGTAACCGTCAAATATGAAGTCATGTGTTTGACAGCTGTCAAATTCTTCTCACAATATAACCTCATTTTTTTCCAAATGTGTTTAAAGAAAAATTTTAGTTGCGCAATATTAGCCTTTATGTTAATTTAATGCAATTTTTTCCGCATCTATTGCACACAAAAAGATTTCAACTCACTGAACAATCAAAAGTTCATCAAGTCACTAATTTTCCAAGCCCCACGCAACCCTTCTCAGCAATTCATCACCATACAAGTACTTTTAACTGAAATATCCAGTGCACTCCAAAGAAGAAAGACTAAAGTTATGGGGTCTAAGGGGGTTGCGGCGGGTGGTGAAAAAAAAGAGCTCCACCAGAGTAAGATTGTGAGTAAATTCAAACCACCAAAGAGATAAGGGCAAAAGTTAGACTATAATGTAATATTGAAAACGTTTGACTTGCTTTCTCACTCATTCATTCACTCTGCAATTTTCCCATTCCATTCCCAACAATGAAATGCAAATGTATGTAAAATGCGCAAAAATACTTGGGTGGGTGATGGCGAGGGTGGATTAAAATAGCGATAAGGGAGCGCCGTGGAGTACCAACACAGGCAAAAAAAAAATAACGAGCTCTAACTCCATTGGAAAGTATAGTCGAAGACGCAAAAGAGTAAGATCGAAAATTGTAAATTTTCTAAATTTTCTTTCCTACATTATTTTCTCCTTTATTGCAATAACAAAAGAAATTTGATTTTATACCCTCACCCTTCCTCAATCTAATATTATCATACCTACTTTCATCAATTGCAATTATCTACAAAATTGCTACGGATCAATTTTCCTGTTGTGAAATTTCAATTTTGTTGAGATTTTTTTTGCAAAATAGAAGTATCGAAGGAGATAAGAATTCGCAGGATACCCTAACCTCGAATCATGGGCTCTATGTTACATGCTACACTATTGAAGTTGGATTTACATTGTTAATTTAGTTAGTAGGGAGAGGTGGGGCTATTTTGAGCAGTGGGCTTACATTGATATACGATTTTTTGGCATGTTTCTAAAAGAAACTAGGCTTTAAGTAATGTAATTTAGATAGACAGAATCATTATGGAACTAAATAAAACAATTGTAAAGCTCGCTTTCTTTAGGAGTATGCGAAAAAATCGTATATCAATGTAGGCCCGCTACTTGTTTTCTTTCCCAATATTTTGAAAAAAAGGTAGGATTTTACTTCTAAATTAAGGGGTTACGTTTACTTCAAAAATCAGGTCCCAATAGCTAAATTTTTAAGATTTTTCAATACAAATTTCAGAAAATAAAGTTAAAATATTATACTTTTATATGCCTAAGAACTTAAATCGAAATAACAATTTATTATGTTGAAAAAAAATAGAGAAAATATGGTGTTTTCCCGTCTTTTTTGCCCATGTAACCCCTTAATGGAATTATTCCAAGTAGCAAAAAGTAATCTTTACGTTATAGGGGAAACTGGGGCACCACCAAACACGCGGTAGAACCAAACACTGTGATTTTTTAATCAGATATTCGACTTCAGACAACAAGACTAATTGAAATTAATAGGCATTATTGGGATGCTTGTCCACTGAAGAAATGTTCAAGATAGGGGAAAGTGCCATGCTTGATATCATTGGAAGCTTCGTAATGACTAAATTTTTCCAATGTTTCTCAAAAAACGTGACTTCGCAATATATTTTAAAAACAGGCCACTTTCCCATAGTTTTTAAAATATGGTTGTGATCGGTCACATATATATTGTAAAACATAGAAAATTTAGTCATTACGAAGCTTCCAATGGTATCAAGCATGGGCACTTTCCCCTAGTCCAAGAAGTTTAGGAACAAAAAAGAGTGTTTGGAGCTATCTCGTGTTTGGTGGTGCCCCAGTTTCCCCTAAATAAATAGGAAATGGCACTACGTCGCCTGTGTCGTTTTAAAGTCAGTAGAGTTCAGTTGAAAATACATGTTCTTCCAGATTAGTATCTGATACTTGCTGGATTATTTCTATAATTTAAAATTGAACTTCAGGATATTGTAGGCGATTTGGTCAAGAAATTGTCAAATTACGAAAGATGGTGGTAAAATTCAGACGCCAAGAAGAAAACAAAATTCTTTCTTTCTATTAAGGCTCTATCTATAAGATGATTGTCTAGTGTGGCAAAAATTTGTTCTTATTATTTTATTCTTTCAGTAATTTTTCCGACTGAAAACGGTCAAACGACGTCTTCATTACATGATGTCGTACGTTTAGTTATCGTGTTACAATTATGAAAGTTCCGTGTACAAATTTGACCTAGTAAAGCGCCTTTTCATTAGGTATTACTAATAATAATGTTTCATTAGTTAAATCAACATTTGTCGTAACTTTCTTTTGACAATGTCTCAGGAAATGAAAGAAGAATGGTAAAATTCGGTAAATGGATAGACATTAGTATAGGTAGCAACTTTTGTTCTGGGACCAATGTTCTAAGCCATGGAGGAAGAGTTCTAGAGCATAAAACTATTTCTTAGAAGGAAGAGTGGTCAAAAGTATATAGCCGGTTGTTCTTCTTTGTTCAGAAATGAGTGTAGGCGCATTTTGTAGATACTGATATAAGATTAAAAAAATACCGGGACCCAGGACAATAAACGCAGCGAGTCTTTATGAAAAAAGCCTTTATCCATAAGAGAAATCGGTGTTTGACAACGAATTACGCAAAAACTACTAAAGCGATCTCGATGTAATTCTGTATAGAGTCAGTGTATGACTTAAACTTTTTACTCATACATACAACCCCCTCCTCTCAGCCCCCATTATGATATTCCCCATATAAAATGAGAGTATTAGGTGAGATTCTTAACAATCTCACCTACTAATAATCCTAACAAAATTTCATGTCGTCCGATCGACCTCAAATTTGGCCAAAATGTGTTTCAGCACTTCCTGATCACGAATATATATGTGGCTAATTTACGTTCCCGGCCGGCCGGCCGGCCGCTCTTTGGAGCTTAATAGCTCCTAAACTAAAAAAGATATCGACTTGCGGTTTTTGGCAAAGGTTATATATCGGGTGAAAATTGCAACTTGGTGCATAGACCCCCCACCCCCCACCCCTCCTTCCGCCATTTTGAAGACCCCCCTGAATTTCTTTTCTTCCCTTTTGAATTTGTTTTCTCAATAGCTCCGCCCCTATGGCATTCAGCGGACTCAAATTTTAGTATGTTATAGCTGGGCCTTAAAGCTTTCCATCAATACCAAACTTAAGGTCCCCCGACCCCCCTGACCCGAGCTATAAGGGTCCAAAAAAAATTTCTTAAAATGGCCATAACTCCGGTTCTAATTGTCAGAATTTAAAAAGTGAGGGCTTTTTGGAAAGCTCTCGTGAAATGCCACTTCCCCTTCTAACATCGCAAGTTCATAAAACCACCGCTAGGGGCGCTTTTTTTAAAAAGAAAATTTTTAAATCTTAAAAGTTAAATAACTCAAAAATTCCATTGTGCATCGGGCTGAAAATTTAGTATGTTGTAGCCGTTGATTATACCTATCAAACAAAAAAAACCTTAAGTCGATCTAAAACCCCTGACCTGAGCTATAAGGGGTCAAAGTTCGAACATTGACCGGCCTCTATCTCCGGTTCTAATTAACATAGCGACCTAAATTTTACCTTTTTGGTTTCGTCTCGATGAGAACTTTCAGATGGAAGTTCAAAAAGTCACCACAGGTGGCGCTGTGATAGCGTCAAAATTCATAGAAATTCAAAGTCACTTTTCTCAAAAACGGCATTGTGCAAGTTAATGAAATTTTAGTATGTTGTAGTCCAGTCTAGGACGTTTCCAAAATGGTGCGTATGCGCGCTGTGGTTTCAATAGAACCGGAGATATGAGGGGTCAAAGTTCACGAAATTCAAAAAATCATATCTCCGGTTCTATGTGACCGATTTTGATGAATGAGGGCTTAAACGAAAGATCTCACCAAATGCTACAACTTTCTAGAATGTTTGAACTTCGTGGGACCAACACCAGGGGCGCCACAGTCGAAAAACCAATTTCAATATCACATAACCTCAATTATCTCGACTGTCGCTGAACCGATTTTGATGATTACTTCAACATAATTGTAGAGCACATTTGTTTCTACATTTCGTCCATACATCATTTTCCGCTCAGACTACGCTATCACTCCGATTTTGCCGTTTAAGTGTGAAAAAATTGATTTTTCCCATAATAACGCTTTGAGAAATCACTCAGATGCCAATTTGACTGCCTCTACTCCACCAAGACACTTAAAATAGGGGTTTAAATGGAAAGTCCCGCAAAATACAACAATTCTTTGATTTAGTTGAAGTTCAACAAATGAACACTTGGGGCACTCTGGATGAAAAAACGAGTTAAGAAACAAAAAACCTCGATTATCTTGGCTTCTGAGTAATCGATGAGATCATGTTCTATGGGAAAATTATAGAGAACATTCTGGTCTACATTTCACCCATATAACACTTTTCTGTCAGTTCATCCAAATCCTTGACATTTTGGTTCAAATACAAAATTTGTATAATTTCACGAATTTGATTCAAGATAACTGAATGGCGTTCCCCAACTTCAGCTCTAAATCGAATTTGCATGCACTCCGAGTTAGCTCACGTTAAGAATCTCACCTACATAAGCCGGTTAGGATTATCTGTCCCTTTTGCCTTATAACTCCTTTCTGAGAAGAGGTATTTTCACAAATCCTCACGAAGAACTTTTCGATCGAACTTCACTCAATGAAAAAAAATGAATGACTAATAACAACGTTAACAATCATTTTCTAGATTTTTAGATGCATTTATAGACAGCTTTGTTATTTCATTTTTCGACTCTTTAAGATCTGTTGGTACGTGAAAGAAAAAAAACATATCATTATTGTCTATTGAGTATAATTTTTTGTGTCATAAACTGGTGTAATATTATTAGCATTAGTGGTGAATTTTTTGTCATTGTAAAAATATCAAAACATTGTTGTTTTAAATGCTTCTCAATTTATTGTTTACAGAAGTTCTACTAATATGCAATTCAGTGCATTAATAACAATTTCTGCAAAGCAATTCAATTTATATTGGGTCCAGACGAGTTGGTGGGAGAGAGGGTGGCATGCATAGTTAAAGAGTCTTCCCTAAGCTTTGCTCCCATGTCGAATTACAGCTTTTTGCCTCCTCTTAGAAAGGAGTTCTAAGGTAAAATGGTCTCATTTTGTAAGGGAGCTATCAGAATGAAGTGTCGGGGGAGGGAGTGGTATACATATATAAAAAGTTTAAGTCACACACTAACCCTATACCGAATTTCATCAAGATCGCTCTAGCAGTTCTTGTGTAATTCGTCGTCAAAACAGCGATTTATCGGAAGATTGAAGGCCTTTTTACAAAGACTCCCAGCGTTTTTCGTCCTGGGTCCCGGAAATTTTTTAATCTTATATCAGTACCTAGAAAATATGCCTACTCTCGTTTGAGGCGATTCTGGGACCAGCTTTAGCAATAAAATTTTACGAACAAGGAACATAACAAAGAGAAAACGAAAAGTAAGAAGATAATATGAATATCATAGGCAAATTTAGACTCACAAATTTCTCTCAATGATTCCGATTAATTTGAAAATCCTCGAATGGTGCCTATATATTCGGACGGAAGTGTATGGGAAATTCAATGACAGAATTTAAATGATAATGCATGGGATATTCTCAGTGTTCTCACATTACTTCAATTGGTGTTGGGACAAGCAAAACTAAGGGTATTATATCGGAAGATGTTGGTGAGGATAAAAGTGGTTGAGTCCGGTTGTAGCGTGAGGTTTATTTGAAAGGATAAATAACAATAAAGGACAAATTAAGGATAACAATAAAGGAAAATTAAGGAATTCCGTTGACTGCGTCACGTACCCATTTAACGGCCTCCTCATTTAAGGGGATCGGCCCTTCTCTTTTCTTCTCTATACCATACATTTATGCCATCCACTACATAGATATACCCACCCTCAAATAAAAACGAAGACGACTAGAGCTTTTGGTAGGTCCCCAAATGTTTCTCACACTCCCCATTGGCACAAATTCCCTTCCAGAAATTCCCCAAAAATAGCGTGGTGCTATAAAAAAGGTAGGAAAACCACCTGGTAATTCGCTAATTCGCGATTTCATTAAATTTCCACCCCCTTCGGCATCAGTCTGTGCACCAGAAATGGCCTGTTTACTCAACAGAGCACGCACCTTCTAAATCGCTGAGCAGGGAGGTGCGTAAATTAAAGATCAATTTACTTTTCATCCAAAGAGGCTTTATTTTTTAATCTGTGTTCTTTTTGAGTTTTTCACCTGCGTGACATTTCACTGTAGGGGACTCTCTTTTGGTGACTCACCTTTCAAAATATTAGACCATACTGTACAAGCAAAGAGATTACCCTCCTACTCTTGTTGAGGGTACTTGAATAGGGGATTTCATGCTATAACAGCAAAGGGGTGGTTGATTATTAATTTTTTAATGGAACACATATGCCGTCATCGAGAACCAAACATACGTACACCACGTGCTTTAAAAACCCACGACCCAGCTGATCATGCGACATGAACTAATAAAATTATTTGGAAAAGACTTTTAAATGGATAGTAATTATATTTAAAAATATTTCGGTTCTTAATGTTGAAGATATTTTTGGACGAAAAATGGAAGAAAATGTGTTAAAGGGTAAGTCACTTAGTCAAAGTTGTATGCGTACCGTAGTCACATTTCTTTCATGTAATCAAAAATTTTTTGGCACATTAGAATCGAACAACTACAGCTTTCACTAAAACATTTCATTGTAAGAGTAGTAAGATGTTTTTGTAGAGCGTTATGAATGTTTGTGTTTACCCGCTAGAGGGAGTTGAACCCTACAAAGGAGATATATAGCATCTTATTTAAATTTCTAAGTGACTGAAAGTTAGTAGATAATTCAATATTCGTCCTATATAGATGTACATATTTCTTCATCCACAATACTGATAATTACAATAAAATTTATCTTTATATCTTTCGAGGTTTAGGTCTAAACCTTTTTCTTCATTTAATGCTTTCAAGAGATAGAATGTTTATATTTTAAAATATGTGAATTAGTTTCTTACAGTTTAATGGACGGTTATTCTAAAAAAGAAAAAAATCTCTTAAGGAGGCATGGGAAACGCTATCAAACACGCGTCTTAACGGACACTATTTGAATACTTCGCATTAAATTATTTCAATAATCGTATATTTATATAGTGTAACTATCTACGAAAGGAATTTACCATTTGAAATACGAATTGGAAAAGGGAATGAAGGAAATTATTATCAAAATTGATGCGTTGGTAAACTTTCCGTGCGTAAAGTAAATAAAAATTCTTTCCTCACAGAAATTTATGTATCAATTCCACAAAAATAAATAAATAATACTAATACAATAATACTAAAATAATTTAAGAAAATTGATTAAATAAAACGAAAATGCGATAAACGGTGAGCAAAAAAAAACTGTACGAGAAATTTGTTTTTTGCTCACCGTTTATCGAATTTTCGTTTTATTTCTTTAATTTTCTTAAATTGTTTTCACTAGGTACCACCGAGTATGAGATAAGGTAATAGGGTAATTAAGAATTTGCGTAAGAATTGCGATGAAAATGCATAAATTAACGAAATACGGTGAGGCTACGGTGAGAATTTTACTGTCAATGTGATTCTTCCCTAAGACGATTAACGAACATTTTGTAAGACCCCTGTAGGAATTCACTAACATTTGCGAACGATTTTACGAAATGTTTCTTTCTGTGTTTATCCGTTTTCTGATGGCTTTTTTGTAAAAAAAAATCCAATCGTTTATTTGTAATTAGCTTGTCTTATCGATTGAAACCTTCTGCTTACAGCGCCTCTAGCGGGGAAACTTAGTTTCAAATTTATTAACAACTATATTTCATATTAATTATTATTTTATTATTATTATTTATTACTATTATATAAGTGCTTTTGAACTAGTGCTCTTGAAAGCATATTTCAAAGGTACAAAGTTTAAGGAATTTCATATTTGAGTAATAGCGACCACCGCCGTCTTAGCGTTGGTGACCAACCTCAAGAGTGAAAACGGTGTAAAACTCTTTCTCAGGTTGTATGAGCCATTTGCATCATCCAAAAAGAGTTTACAAAAGAAGAAGTAAAATGAGCAAAAGAAAATGAAAAACGAAACAGCCTAAGACGCACAAAAATATGATTATTATTTATTATACTATCATATTGGAAGATTTTATTATTATTTTATTATTATTAATCATAAGGTTTTTTTTCGAGTAGGGTAAAATGAGGTAATTTGGAACAATTTATAATTTGTGACATTTGAGACTTTCTCACTGTTTCAGATGAGCAAAGAGAAAACAAAATCCGCGAAATGGAAGAAAAATACGATTACGAAGAACAGATAAAGATTTTCTTTCTTTTGAATCTCTAGAACAGTGAGAAAATCTCAAATGTCCCAAATTGTAGGGTAAGTGTGCCAAATTTCGGCATAGTTGCATGCAAGTACCAAAGTCTCAAGTTTGAAATGTAATATCTTTAATATAATAGTTCATCGTCTTTATTTACTCTGAAAATCATTCTTAATACATTTTAAAATGAATAAAAATATAGGCATAGCTTTGGTGCCCTATTTCGGCCACCTTCATTCTCATAGTTCCTTGCCCTTCGGGAATTCTTCCAATGCTTTTTTCACGTCATCTCGTTTGTCGAAGCTACAATTTTTTTTGTTACTCTTTTGCATTGTATAATCTCTACAGTATGTAAAAACTAAAAATTCATGGAAATTCGAGGAACAAAAAAGGTGGCCGGAATTGTAAACTGGCCGGAATTTGGCACACTTATCCTAAATGGTTCCAAATTACCTCATTTTACCCTACACTACTTTGAATTGAATTATATTTTTCACTTAGAAACCTGCACTGCAATAAGTATTATTCATGTGCTTTAATCCTGTTAAGGATCAAATGATTGTAAAGTTCTCCATAAATTACATGGACAGTCAGCTGGGTTATTCCATTCACCCTTTTGCAATGCCAAAACCACCCACAATGGCCGTGTTATGTGGACTCTGACTAATTTTCCGCCAAACAAGAAGTGTATGTGTCACCACCCTCAAGGTTGAACAGTGGCCAAAAAGGGATACTGTCCTCATGTACAGTCTACCACGGAAAAAATAGAATTAACCCATTATTCACGACAACAAATCTCACAAGAGGATTGATTAAAGAAAATATTTTTTTCTACCATTTTCAATTAAGGAAAATTAAGTGGAGTTTGGAATTTTGTTTAGGGGAATGAGAAAGGAAAAGATTTTGGAAGGATTGTATTCAGGGGAAAATGGGGCACCACCAAACATGGGGTAGCACCAAACACTGCAATTTTTTAATAGGATATTCAACTTCAGAGGAAAAGACTTACAGGGATTTATAGGAACTATAGGGATGCTTGACCACTGAATGGTCGAGATAATCCAAATAGTTTAGAAATAAATATTAGTGTTTGGTGCTACCCCGTGTTTGGTGGTGCCCCAGTTTCCCCTAGTACTATATCAATATTAATAGTAGTATTTGTATAGAATATTTTAAAAATAATCGTGAACTTCTTCCTTCTTTAAAGTTGTACAAACAAAAATTAGAAATTGAGATTGAGAGTCTCATATAAATCCGTAAATAATTTATTAAAGTATAAGGACTATAGGGTTAATATTAGGAACATAAACCACAAGTCCCGGTATTGAGTCAAAGTCCAGCCACAAGAAAATTCAGGAGGACTAGTCCCTCTAATGAAAATGGATTTGATAATTTTTTTTGCTGTGGCACAAAATCATTAGAGCGAACCAAAAGGGAGGTTAGGGTGGCTCAATTTTTCCACCCCTGACTCTTTTTTTTCCAACAGCTCTGTTTTCTATTTACAGTTGAATCAATGCAGGTTGATTTATAGAAGCCATAGAAGATTTACAACACTTTTTGCTTCATTTCCTCAAAACCCAGAGTTGATTTTTCTAGACATTTTCTTTTTTTTGGTTTTTAAATTGAGAACAAAGAAAAGTATGATTTGAGGGACAAGAGAATGTAAGAAAATTGATGCTTTAATATTAAATGATAGCTTTTCATACTCAACCCCTATGTGATTCCAGGAAACCCAGCCGTCCTACCCAGGGGTGAAAATTAATTACTAGGAAAGTCAGATGGGGAAAATAAGAAACAGGTGGTGCTGAGTGACATTTGTATAATGACTTTTCAATACGTCCAAAAAGTCCTGAAGAAAGGAATGAAATTTGGAATGCTAGAGGCGCATTTTTTTTCTGTTGTAGTCCTCTGCAAAACCCAAAAATGGTTTGCCGTAAATGCCATTTTTCCACACTTTTTTTGCCCCCAAATCTGCCCTTTCCCTGAAGATTTATAATGCCATCTGTAACCCCGGGAAAAAAAAGAGTCCTGCTGAGACACTTTTTCAACAATCAATTTTTAGTCCCAATGTTACCTCATCGCGAAGCCATCAGCGTCAACCTCTAACCTCCCTCTTATAGTCTTTTGCCTATTATTTTTCACATTCCTAATTGGATTTTACCCCCTCACAACACCGTCTTCCGTTGGAGAATGTTTCAGTGAAAAAAAAAATTGCGGAAAATGTGCGAGTGTCTAAAGAGAAAATTACTTTCAAACCATATACTAACTCGCAGGCTATGTCTGTGACTAAATAACCCCTTTTGGTATGGCATTCCAAAGGGGTGGCGTAAATATGTTTGGGGAAGTTGTAATTATAATCTAATTATAGTCATAGCGATTGTTGGTCGTTATCATTGTGGCACGTATAGCATTATAAAATGGTTGATGTGTGGAAAAAGGTCAACATGGTTTGTAATAGCAATAAATGAAAAATTCACCTCATATCATTCAAAATTGGACTTAATGCAGGCCATTTGCATAGGTGCATAATAATGCAACACTCTCAAACACTCAGCCATTTGATGACGTTCTGTTTGTCCACCTCCCTTCTGATACCATCCTAACATTACCACAAATGGACTGCCAGTTTATAGCCCAGAAGGCTATTTTGTACAAGTAGCTACATCACAGCATGATAAGACCTATTGCACATGATTAGTTTGCAATTGGTTTCCCAGTCAACTAGAGGTTATAATTCCTATATTTTGATGTGCTTCACATCAAAGAATCGGGTTAATTAATTGTAATTATTTGCTCAGGATACCAAATCATTTGGTGAAATCGATATGGGTGTACTATATTGAAAATGCAGCTGGAGTTTAGATTAATTTATACAGAAATTCAGCTCATCGTAAAGGTCATCTGAAAGAGATGACCTAGTTAGGGGAAACTAGGGCACCACCAAACACGGGGTACCACCAAACAGTAATTTTTATTTCTAAACTACTTGGACTATCTCGATCATTCCTTCAGTAGACAAGCATCCCTATAGTGCCTATAAATTCCTATCGGCCTTATCCTCTGATATCCAATATCCGATTAAAATATCGCAGTGTTTGGTGGTACCCCGTGTTTGGTGGTGCCCCAGTTTCCCCTATGTTTTTTAAAGGTTAATACCTAATTTTTAAGAAGAAATATTGGCTTGACTTAGTTTTTCATTTAGTCGTTCTTTACTTATAGTACTTTACTTAATAGTAGTACTTAGTGAATATACTTTTCGTGTCCTTAATACAAACTACTTAATTAAGGACTTTAACAAAGACCTTAATTAAGTACATAGTCTTAAGGCTGAGTCATGTCATATTAGTTTCTCTACTCGCCACAAAGCGCTGACGTTTGTCTCATTTTCATATATTTTTTAAGTACTTGAATGTCCTACAACTCCTTAAAATTAAGTCATTGAGTTAAGAACTTATTAAGAGCTTAATAAGTACTTAATGTGTTAGCCGGATTATTAAAAACTTTAAAATTCGGATAGCATTGTCCAAACTTCCAAATTGGTCTATTCAGAATTATTAACATACCCTAAGACTGCAGTTGGAGTTTAACAGATTCGAAGGTCGGCTTCGAAAGCCTAAGACAATACATTTTTATTTCTTGTTTCGTTCGCTTCGTTCGAAGTATTTCCAGTTCGAATTTCAAAGTGTTCCTAGTGTCAAAATGTTTCTGTTTTCCTTTGTTGTTAAGAATATCGAAAAAATAAGGCTAATTTTATTATAATTTCCCTGATAAACACTGAGTAGTACTTTTAAGAGCTTTCTTAACCTGATACTTCATATATTTTTAGGTGTGATTCCTTCTTATCACACCAATTTCTCACCTTATGCGAAAATTTAATCCTTATAAGTCCGTAATAAGTCATTATTACTGACCAATTTTTATTTTTTATTGCCTCTCTTTTATTTTTTACTAACCATATTTTATTTTTACTGATCACTTTTCATTTTTTTACTGATTCTTTTTAATTTTTTAGTGATAAATTTTTATTTTGTACAGATCACTTTTTATATTTTAATGTCCATTTTTAATTTTTTGCTGATAATTTTACTGCTCACTTTTATTAATATTGTGCTAACCGATTTTTATTTTTTGTTAACTCCTTTTATTTTTTACTGCTCCTTTGTAATTTTTTAGTGACAAATTTTTATTTTTTACAGACCACTTTATTTATTTTACTGTCCATTTTTAATTTTTTGTTGACCAATTTTTATTTTTACTGCACATTTTTAGATTTTTATTGGCCAATTTTTATTTTTTACTGCTCATTTTAAATTTTGACTGACCACTTTTTATTTTTTTACTGCTCGTTTTTAATTTTTTTTCTGACCAATTTTTATTTTTTAGTGCATGTTTTTAATTTTTCACTGATCCCTTTTTATTTTTTGCTGAACACTCTTTATTTTTTATTGACCACTTTTTATTTTTTTACTGCTCCTTTTTAATTTTCTCTGACCAATTTTTATTTTTTAGTGCATGTTTTTAATTTTTCACTGATCCCTTTTTATTTTTTGCTGAACACTCTTTATTTTTTATTGACCACTTTTTATTTTTTTACTGCTCCTTTTTAATTTTCTCTGACCAATTTTTATTTTTACTGCACGTTTTTAATTTTTTACTGATCGTTTTTTATTTTTTATTATTAATTTTTAATTTTTTGTTGCTAATTTTTTAATTTTACTGCTAAAATTTTATTTTTTGCTGATCGTTTTTTTTCTAATCGTGAACACGAATATTTCTTATTAAGTTTTTATTGATCAAATTTAATTTTTTGATAAATGAAATGAATAAAATTGTAGACATGGCATTGGTGGCCTATTTCGCCCAGCTTAATTCTCATAGTTTCTTTGCCTTTCGAAATTTTTCAATGCCTTTTCACATAATCTCGTTTGTCGAAGCGACATTTTTTGTTATTTTTTGCCCTGTATAATCTCTAGTTTGCAAAATTTTGAAAATGTATAGAAATTCGAGGGACGAAAAAAAAGTGTCCGGAATTGTAAGCTGCCCGAAATTTCGTACATTTACCCTAATTTCTTTAGAAATTAATATTAAAATTGTTCTATCTAACTTGGTTTTGCAATTTTTTTTTCAAAACGTAAAATTCAAACTTATGTTTATTTTTTATTGAATGTCATTTAATTAGAATATAATCTAAAAAAAATCCGATTTGCTTTTTGATGCAAACAATAATATTTTTTCAGCATTAAAAGCATTAGGATTAGATGGTTAAGATATGAAATCATTTGCTCTAATTTTTGAAAACAGACCATTCATTGATAAAATTTTAATTAAACTTGTATACTTTATTTCGAACTAATGAACTCGTACAGTAGACTCTCTCTCAATTGAGCATTTGGGGCAAAATATTATCCGGTTTATCGATAGATTTGGGCGTCAAAGCCTTTATAAATTCCACAAAAAGCGCTCAAATATAAAGAATCACGATAAAATAGGAAGAACTACAGCGAATTTGAGCAAATTAGTTTCATAATTAAACGTGAAAATTGTCCACAGAATTTTTCGCCCGATTGAAAAAGAGCCGATTGAGCGAGAGTCTACTTTAAAAGATTCCCCCAAAACTCAATTATTTATGGAAAAGTGTAATTTTCCTAACCAAGGAAAACATTATTATTTCAACATTAATTAATGATAACTTCGTAAAAGACCATATCAAAAAAATATATCTCAGGATGAGGAATATTTCGGTGTATTAAGAAAAGAAGTCCAAGTTCATTTTGTCAATAAAATTTTATAAAGTTTCACTAAGTTGTTTTTGCGTTTTTTTTTAAAAGAGATCGAACGATATTATGCATGTAGCAGAGGTTTTAATATTCAATTTAATCCTTATTATTTTATCAACTTTTTCCTAACAAATATTTTAAAATTAACTTATATAATTCTGTTGAGATGGTTTTCCTTTTACAAAGTTAAAAAAATATATTTATAATTATTTAGTGAAATGCACTCAACTTATCTAAACTCTTTGTAATTTTAAATAAATCGTGTAATTTTTGTGTAAGAAATGTACACAGTGTAACCATCAAGTTGTCAATATTGTGGCATGGTCTGAGGTATTAAAGGATTTACTGACATTTTACTGACATTTTTCGCTCGATTGAAAAATAGCCGATTAAGCGAGAATCTACTGTACTTTTAGGATTACAAAGGCATCTCAGGCATCAGGTATTAAACAATACGGAAGTATGTATATTGAATTTCACATTTAATGCTTGTAATGTAATTTCTATTTTATAGTCAAAGAAACACGGTATAGACCTTTTTTAAACTTCTCTATTTCCACCTCTTACGACGTTTCGGAGATTGGATGTCTCCTTCCTCAGGTCTACAATGTTTATGGACAATGATTAGGATACATTTTTTTCTATTTTTCTATTAATTTCTATTATTATTTCTATTATTAAGTAATTTCTATTAATCATTTCGCTAGAGTATCCCTGTGTTGACTTACGTCCTCTATTAGGTGTACCAATTTGAGAATGTAATATCGTTTATAGCATAATATTAAGTCATATCCGAAATAAAAATTTTAGAACAAGATCGTAAATAGTTTGCACTATGCATGCACTGCTGACTATTTTATTAATATTTTTTTTTTGTTAAGTACCTGATCATAAAGTTGAGTTTATAGGATTTTTTGTTGTATTCAATTTCGTTTTTATAACTTAAGTTGGATTTGTTGTTAATGATTTGAGAATAATTCGGTTAAGTTTTCTGCTCGTTTTTAGTAACACAATGACGTAATTGTTGGCTTAAAAGTAAATTAGGCCGTCTTATGGGCATGAAGGTGTTTCATGCGACCAAAGGTCGGTGCTTTAGGGGATGACATGACCATGGGAAAAATTAGTGTAAAAAATGCGATTGTCTAGCATTAAATTTGTGATGAGTAATTGTTACCAATTAGTCAGTGACTGTCGTCTAACACGTTAAAGAGTAAAAAGGAGGGAATGACAAAGGGAATGGCTGAAGGAAGAGAGAAAAAGGCGGGAAACACACCCTTCACATTTGTATGTGAAACATTTAGTCCGACCACCCCCTTCGTGCTCTATAAGCACATAAATACGTCCCAATGGTACATCCTCCCCCTCCAACCCTAGCCAGCTTTTAAATATGATTCATACGCGGAATGAATGGCATTTTGTTTCCATTTAATTTTGGGGTTGCTCATACAAGACAGACACGATGGGTGCCCCCGTAGAATGTTGCGGAAGAGATTCAGCAGGGGGTTGGTTCTCTTCCAAAGAAATGGTTTTGCAGATCATTTGTCAATGTAGACCCGTCGAAAAATCATTAAATCATCCCAAACGCCACTGAGCCAGGGGGTAAATTTGAATTAAACTGTGATTACTCTAAATGGATGGAGGATGATGGAAGAGCAGCATCGATAACTCCAACAGACAAAAAAAAAGAAGATATACACACCATCCCCTTACCCCATTAAACCCATCCCAATCTCTATTTTCCGGGAATTCAGCACTCTTGGAAGAGGCCTTACCGAAAAATTACTCAAAAGAAATCTTCTCGAGAGGAAAATTTCTCTTTGCTTTTCTTTTCCTCTCTAGCATACCCCCATTCCCCCCTCTCCTGTATAACATGAAAATCCATCCAGTTATACACGTTAGAACTTAATCACAACATCAAACTTCTCCATTTTATCCCCTTGATACTCCCTATTTTTGTTGTTTCTTTTTTTGTTGCTGGCAAAATTGCGCTACAGCACTGTTTTATCTCCAGCACATTCCCCGTAGCATTCCCTGGGAATACATCAGCATCATAACCCTCTTTGGCAATCCACCGCGAAGACAATATATGTGGCGAAAACATAGAACTTTTCTTTTTTGCTTTTGCCTACACCACTGACTCCTTTTTTTGCACTCTTCTTTGACGGTAAAAATAGGATTTGATTAAAATCGTGTTATATACATGTACGTATGCCAAAGGAAAAATCTCATAATATTTTCAATCTCTGAAGAAAAACATGTGGAACCTGGGAGTTTTTTTTATCGTATTTACCCCCTACCAAGTTTAGTCACTTGAAAAATTCTAGATTTAAAGAGTAAAGCCTTTTGTAATCTCGATGGATTAGGTGTTCAATAACGACGAGTAAAAATCGGAATGTGAATGAGACATTAGGATTTGGATCAATATTAATGTTCTGTGTTGAAAACGAGATAAGTGCTTTACCATGATTTTTTACAATGTTTGGTAGGATTTGTCAAATGTTATGCTTTTGAAAAAGGTCTTGTGAATATGCGTGGAAATTCATAGAAATTTGGTATACATGTTATTAAATAAAAATTAATTTTCCCATCAACAGATATTTAGCGTAAATCCCTATTCATATATTTAATTAAATTTTTAATCCAGCAATATCATCCGGTTATCTGATTTGACTATAGGTTTTGTAGGCTATAACCAATCCAAAACCGCTTTTTCGTAAAAATATTTTATGAGATTAAATGTTTAATGAATCGAGGATAATGAATAAAATTATAAAATTTCCGATTTTAAATCTGTAAATACTTTAATAAAATAAATCTTTTATTGCACAAATTTGAACTACTAAAATTTTCATTGTAAGGGGGAAGTGGGGCACCTTTGAAAATGGGGTACTTTTAAAATTGGGATTTTTCAACTATTTTTAAATACAATTGAGCCTTATCATGATATAATTTATTTGCACAAATAGATTGAGAAGGTAAATTACATTATGATATGGCTCAGTTCCACTTAAACATAGGAAAAAAATCTCAATTTTAAAGGTGCCCCACTTTCAAAAGTGCCCCACTTCCCCCTATAAACGTTTCAAAAATACTAAAATATCATCATCATCATTTTTAACCGCTGAGCCCTATCGCAGGGGTCCATTAAGCCTAATAAAAAGTGAAGCTATTTTTCTTTTTTTCTTGTGAAAATTTTGCAGATATTGCACAGCGACTTAAACAAATTTGCTCCTATTTTTTGTATTATTTCGGTGAACATTATGAAATACATATTTTTAAATAGCTTTTAAAACAGAATTTAGAAATAATCAGACTGATAAGTTAATTCTCTTTAGGAAAAAAAACTTGCCATTAGGGTAAAATGTGGAAAGTGAGACAGTTTGGAAAGTGGGACCAGGCAGTGTGGAATGTGGGACACCTCCCTAAAAACTTGATAATAAATCAATTAAATATTTCAATTTTCGATAAAAAGATTATTAAATCTAATTTTGTGATTTTTTGAGAAAATTAAAAATGAAAAGGTCGTTATTAAACAATAAAAGTGTGACTTGCAAGAAGAATTAAAAAAAAAAGTATCACATGGTAGTTGTCATTTTCCCTGTTTCTTATAGAAGTTGCTAGGAAAATATCAAAGTGTTTTGTTTGATTTTTCGGCATAATTTGTGAAATATTATTAAGTCCGTGGTGAAAATTGAAGGACATACATCCATTTAAAAGGGGAATAAAAAATATTTGCGAAATATTAAAGTTAAAAAGAAGAGAAGAGTGATTTAATTTCGTCTTGCATTCAAAACAAGTTTTATGAAATCTTGTACAAGTTGATTTTGTGAATGAATTTGGTGGTTTTGTGCCGTGAAATCATGTTCACAAGGAAGACAAAGATCCTTAAGTACTCGAAGAAACAGTTAGTAGCTGATAAGGAGAAAATCTCCTGGAGAAAGATTGCCAAGATTTTCAGATTCCGAAGACTTTTCCTGACAGAATGGATCGTAAATATCGCAAAAAACATCTGGAGAACGACAAAGAGGAGCCTCTACAGAACTCCCAAAGCAAATGGAAAAGGACCTGGCCGGATTAGGTATCCAGATCTGCTAAAAAGTTGCATCCGATTTAAAGCTATAACTGCTGGACAGCGTGGGGAGTCTATGTGAAATTCACAGAACCTCTTTTTGGTTGGATGTTCTGAAAAAATCTTGGTAATTAGGATGCCTGAAGTGTTAGGATTAGCATAAGTATCCGATGTGCAAGTATACGCAGAAAATCACCAACAACAATTGATTTTCTACATATTTCGAATAATATTTTGTCATTAATATAACTATGTCCGTCCATCTTTCCAAAGGATTTTGTCCCACTTTCCAAAATTTTGTTTATCTTTTCAAAATGTGTTGTTTTCTAATTTGATTGAATACTCTAATTAATTGGTCCTGATTACTAATACTAATACTAATGCTAATACTAAAGATTAAATGCTCTTTTTTTCAGTAGAGTTTTTTTTTAATTTTTCAGTAGAGTCTATAAGGCTATTGTGGCCGCTATATTACTTAATTTTGGCTTTTTATATCTGTCAAAATTGCTCACAAGATATATACTAATCAGTGTATTAATGATCTATTTGACAATTTTTCCATTTGACAAAGTGCCCAGTTTTAAAAATATATTGCGGAGTCACATTTATTCAGAAATACAAGAAAAATTTAGTCATTACGAAGCTTGGGATCGTACGAAGCATGGACAATACCTCTAGACGCAATCGGAAATATGCACTCTGTACTTCGGATGACCACGAGTTCAATCAGATGTGTTACGGATGATTTATTTTATAAATTTAATGTGAACTAATTCAGCGTATCCTTATAATAGTTAATTAGGGGAAAGCGCGCTACCTTCGTACAACTCAAGCTTCTAACAGTTCAATCTTTTATCTATGTTCCAAATGATTTTGACCCATGGGTCTTTTCATGAAGTTTGAAGCATCTAATTAGCTATTTAAATATAATATTATTTATAATGGTCCAAATTCATTAAAAAGATACTGAAAAGAATGAAATGTTCGAATTCATATTAATTGGAGCAACGATACGGGGACAACCTAATGGTCCAAAGAGTATTGCTCATTGCTGGTGCCCTTCCCTTTTATCCAGATGGCTTTAGTATTCTAATTTCTTAAAAGGCAAAGAGTTTGATATGAAATTTAATAAGACCAAATAATTAATCTGAAAGATTTTCGGACGTTTCGTCTATATTTGCAAATATCCTTGAATCATTCCTAATAACGGTTTTTGAAGGTCAACAACTAAAAAGGCTCTAGAGAGCGTATTTGTCGACCGAATGGGGTCATCTTAGGGTTCTATAGAAAGGCCTTGGAATATCTAACAGAACTGAACTTGTACAAAACGGTTATACACCAGTAGGGGAATCCTGTAACGATATGACAATGTCATATGACAAATTGTCTTGCTTAAATTCGGAAGCAGGACAATTTTAACGCATAGTGTGTGTCGAATGGCCACTACAAGGAGCTTTATGAAGCTTTATGATACTTCTTACTACACTTAGAAAAAAAGAGGGTACGATTAACATTTTTTCCTTAGAAATGTAACACTTTTTAGGTGTAAAAATATATCAACATTTTTTAATGTTAATTTTACACCTTATTAAGGGTAAAATTAACATTTCCGGAATGTTATTTTAACTTTTTCGGATTTCTCTCAGTGTAGTACAACTGAAATTTTTTAACCAAAATAAAGTAAAGTAAAGAAATTTTAGATTATTATCAAAGATATTGATTGAATAATTAAATATTTATTCATTTTATTCAATTCAAAGATTTAGGGGTAGAAGATTTATTCAAACTTTATATGTTTGTTTGGATATTTATTGAAATAGTGATTTATGAATCGTTCTATTTTTTGACTAAAATATTCAGTTCGTAAAAACTTTTATAGCACTAAATCATATGAGTAAAATTTCCTGAGACACAGAACATTTCCGTCGACCATAGTATATTTTCCTCTACTTCTTTTTTCTCCCAACACAAATTGAGGAAATTGAAAATGTGGAAAAATATTTCTACTTTTCTTGGCCCACAATGGGTGCTGCGTCATTCTGAGTTGCAGAAAAATAGATTATTTTGATTTTAACATGCGGAATTGGATAGCAAAACCATCCATGAACAGTTTTTTTTCCAATATCCCCAACACTGTCCCCATGGCAAAGCAAGGCACAACAACAGGGCTATTTGAACTTAAAAAAAAAACATACCATCTTATATTGGCCATCAAAGAATGGGAATTAGAGTCAAGTTGGATTAAAGTCTCTTACCAAAATGTCTCAGCGGCAGAAGTAATCTGAAAAAAGATAAGAGAAAAAAAATTTGTTTAATATTTAATTAATTCACAATTATTCATGAGAATTTTGTGAGGTGGCCTATTATGCTAAAAATACTTAGGTTTGTCTATTTCTTCCAGAAAAAATTGTCACTGTTGTACGAGAGTATTAAAGAAGCGAAACAAACGGAAGTATCTAATGAGATGTGAAGAAGTTCAGTGTCTCTTTTGCTACTCATCATCGCGTCTTTAAGAGATTTGTGCAATAAAATTTAAATTAGGAATCAATTCTCAGTAAAATGTAAAGTATGCGTGACTAAATGATGTTACACTGTTGGGCATTTATTGGATGCTGTAAAGTCTTGATTGGTTCCCATCCAAGGTCGATCCAATTGCTAATTTAATTAATTAAATTGTTCCCATAGATCTCCCTGCTTAAGGGGTTATTATCTCATGAAACATTTGAGATGAGAATGTTTAATTTTTCAGTACAAGGAAAGTTCAAATTCCATAAGTTTCTCTCACAAGGGGCATCTCAATAGCAAATATTGTAAACGAATATTGCGTAGAGCAATGCCATGTGTTAGATTAGATTAGATTAGATGCGATCTGGATGCTCCTCAAGCTCCTCGTCTTTACTTAGCTTGTTTTCTGCATCTAGACCTCAGTTCTGGCCCCTTATGGATCCCTTTCCCATTAAAATCTTTGATTCAATGGCTGTGTGTACCTAGCTAGCCAATCTTCTGGCTAGGTCTAACCATCTGGCCATTAGACAAGCCAGACCGGCTTTAGTTTGGAAAGATCTTCCCAAGCGAATTCCGCTTTTCCCAGTAGTGCTCGTCTTGTGTTATAGAGACTGGAGCGAACTGGGGCAATCATTTGCGTAATGAAGGATCGTTTCCTCAGTTACATCCCCAACAGATTGTGTTACACTGCATACTCAATTAGTTGAGGTATCTGTTTAGACAACGTCCGGTAAGACGGCTACAAAGGCTCTGTCCTTTTCCTATCCAAGGGTTGACTCATTTCGGGGATCTCGAGTCAATGTGCTCAGGGAGTTCACGGGGGACCAGGGGAGCCCACGAGGACTTTACGGAGAACACATATACAGTTTTCAGGAAAATCAGATGAACCGAGGGAACTCGTATATTCTTAAAAGCTTTCCGGGTACTTGAGGAACCTATATATTTTTCAGGGAATTCAATGACAATATATAGTTTATGCACAGTTTACAGTTTATGCAGTATATGTGGTCTATATTGCATAAACTACGAATTTTTAGTGATATTCTTCTGTGAAAATATGCCGAATATTTGAAATTTCAAAAATATTTTGCAATAAATAACTCTGCACTAGGAATAAGCCACCAATAACAGTGGTTCAAATTAAAAAAAAAGTACTCGTTCACCATTGAATATTTTGAATATTTTCAAAATGTGCTGAGAATTAAATAGGGAATATTTAAAATGTGACAAATATTGTTAAAATTTTTTACAAATAAATTGAATATACAGTGGGTCCTCGATAGAGTCAACTAATTATTTCCAGGCCTGTTGACTCTATTGGATTCGTTCACTCTATTGAAGTCCGAAAAGATCAATTAAAATGTGAAATTTTGATAAAAAGGGGTATTATTTTATATTTTTACTAGATCATTGATAAATTCAACAGAATAGTGGAATATTTTATTAAATTAATCCATAAATGCTATATCCTCTAGCCCAAAAAAGTCGTGTGTTTAAGCCAAAGTTTGATATTAAGGAATGATTTTTAAGAAAATTTTTATTATTAGTCAGTCGCGGGACCATAAAAAACCCGCGAAATGACATTATTCATCAAGAAAATTTGCATACCCGTAGACAATATTTAGGGCAGAATCACATTGACAGTAAAATGCTCACCGTCACCGTCAAAGTTCTCACCGTATTTCGTTAATTTTCGCATTTTCATTGTAATTCTTACGCAAATTCTCAATTACGGTGTTACATTATCTCATACTCGGTGGCACTAGGTGAAAATAATATAAGAAAATTGAAGAAATAAAACGAAAATGCGATAAACGGTGAGCAAAAAAACTGTACGAAAAACTGTAGCAAAAAAATCCTGCAGTTTTTTTTTGCTTACCGTTTATCGCATTTTCGTTTTATTTATTCAATTTTCTTATACTATTTTCACCTAGTGCCATCCAGTATGAGATAAGGTAATACGGTAATTGAGAATTTGCGTAAGAATTGCAATGAAAATGCGTAAATCAACGAAATACGGTGAGGCTAAGACGAGCATTTTACTATCAATGTGATTCTGCCCTTACCCGTATTAAATAAATAATATTTAAAAATTTAAAATGTCATATAAAAATCACCATAAGATCGATATTTAAGTATTAAATAATATAATAAAAACTTGTACTGCCTAATTGCGAGGAAAAAAACAATAACACTCAAAATTGTGAAGGTTTTCTTTAGTTGGCTGAGTGCTCGTTTTTCGTTTGAACCTCAATATCGAGGTTAAAAAACAATCTGAGAGGAAAGTTGTACATGAACAAAAATGTAACTGATTAAATTCTCTATCAAACCCATAAAACTGATTGTTAGGGACAGTCCTAGTTTTCGAGATATTTTTGATCAAAGTTGCTAAAAAGTTCGATTTTCCCATATTTTCTGACATTTATAAGACTACAACGCTCCTGGTGTCAGTTGTACGAACTTCATCTGTTCAGAGGATTTATCGGGCATGTAAAGGACAACAAATTGTTCCAAGGTAAGAAATAAATCAGTTCATCAGAATCGGAGACATAGGAACCCAAGTATCAAAAAACGGCAAAAACAGTTTTGCCTAGATTCCAGGCGCAAAATCCAAATGAAAACAAAATGATAAGTATTTTCGTAAATCATTTGACCCTAGCAATAGAAAAAATAGCATGAGAACCCAGGGACAAAAAAAAGTTCAAAATTGTTGCACAGTGTGATGGATCAAAATTCCTTACATTGTGATCATAGGCCTAATCAAAAAGTCTTAAGCCGAGAGAGAAAAGATAAGAGAACATTCAATTGGTCAAAAAGCTTAAAATCACGCAAAGAAAATTATTTTGTTGGAAAATGATTATACGGTTAATATACCTACGAATTTTATCACAAAATTGTCATGTCCTTACATAAATATTTTTTTATTGTGTTCAAATTGTTACGTTGATACACAATAAGACTGGTTTTTATTTCGAAAAGATCATAACTAATAATATAATATTATTAGTTCAATAATAAAAGAAAAGTTGACTCTATCGGAGTCAATTTGGTTCCAAGTTGACACTATCGGAGTCCGTAGAGTAAACAAATAGCTGTTGGCGCTAATGGAGATTGACTCTATCTGGGGTTGACTCTATCGAGGTTCCACTGTATTCTGAATATTTAAGATTATTTAATAATTAATAAGAATAATTATTTATATATTGTATAGTCCTGTTTGTTATATTATGTAACATGGGCATCAATCAATAAATTATTATTATTATTATTATTATTATTATTATTAGGAATTCTATGCGAATAATAACTGTGATGTATCGGGAATATTTTGCCCTTGAATATTTTACTACTTGATTATAGCTCTAGCACTAGTTGATTACTATGTGAATCTTTATCAGAAACAGGATAGTTTCGGATGCAGAGGCTCTAATTTTAAATATTTTTATTAAATCGATATTGTGAATATTTTGAAGGTTGAGATTTTGTGTGAATGGAATTCTGCATTAAGAAATATTTGAGGGCACCTCTGACTCAAATTAGGCATAATTCTTGAAAAATCTTAAGAATATTTCGCAAATATGTGAATTCATATTGTGAATATGAGGAATATTTAGTATAATCAGGAATAATTCGAATAAGAAGTGCAGTTTTAATATAATCTCGAATAGCTTGCGAATAGTTTGTGAATATTGCTAATATTTTATAAATATTTGAGAAATAATTGTTAAAAATTCAACACAATCAAATACAGGACATAAATTCTTCTCAGTGAAGAGCCTTTCAATTTTTTGTTCTGGGAAAAATTAATAACGTCCCAAAATGTCAAGTGGAAGATTCAAAAATTTAATCAGATAGAAGTTCCTTGAATTTTAGCATCACGTATCTTCGTATTCCTCCATCCAATCGGAATGGGATTAGTGTCGAAAATTCCACAGATAGTCCGCCAACAATCTTCATCACATGTTTCAAATTTTGTACTCGATGAGATTGAGTTTCCCCGCGTGAAATGTATTTTACTTTCCTTCGGAAATTGTGCGAATTTTCTTCTTTTATTTTTTTTTGCTCTAAACCACATCGAAGAAGAGCAGGATGAAGGCAAACGACGAGAATGAAAAGAGAGACAATTTACACATAAAATGAATTTTCCTCGACGTCGTCGGTGGAGACAAGAGGACGACGGCGCGTCGCTCTTTCGGAATTGCGTATGGATGAGGGATTTGGTACAATGAAGACGACGGCGACGACTCTAAAAATAATGACACGGAAATTCAAAGAGAGCAAAAAAAAAGATTGTTAAGCAGAAACGAACACCAGACAGACAAACATTTGGGAATTTGCATGATATTTAGCGAGGGGAAAGTATTTAAGCATCAACCGGGATAAAAAAAAGTATTATGAATTGCAAGAAGTAAATGAATATGCTCCCAAGCCCCCATCTTCACAACGATTAACGCCATATGGCATTGGGCTAATATTCCAAAAAATGAGTTTGACGTAGTGTCTGGTCCACTGAGAAATTCCTCCGTGTGAATAAGTAATTTATATGTTCCCATTAAAAACGACCATTTTCATATTTGACTCCTTTTGCTGAATTCCATATGCGATGGAAATGATAAAAATAACAAGAGTAAGAATCCCAGAGACTGCACAATAAGCCAGAAAGAAGAAAAATGTGTCTAGTTCATATTAAATATTTAAATCCATTTGGATAAAAGCCACCATCAGACGATGCAAAGCACAAGGCATGAACTTTAACCTATTTTGTGCTATGCGTCTCAAATGTCGAGACAAAATACAATTTGAAAGAATTGGGTACACCACATTTCTCCTGTCACTTAGCAATGGAAAGAAATGTCGGAAAAAAATCACACATTATTGCATCTTTGATTTAAAGAATTAGAGAATACTTTTTATTACATCAGTGCAAAAATCAGAAAATTTATTTGAAAAATTTTGTAGAAAATTAAAATATTCCATTGAATAATTTCATTACAACATTCGGAAATAATAAATTAAATTTCCCTTCGCATTTACATAATTTAAAGTCATATTACAAAGTTTCAAATTACAGCGGCAGAACATGTAATTAGACCAATTAGACATGCCCTAGAATTTCTAATTAATAAATTATACATTTCAGGAAAAAAATAGTTGAAATAGATTTTTAGATGAAGTGAAATACTTAGTAGGGATATTAATAACCTATTTTTTTTAATTTTATTTCTATTTTATAATTTAAAACTTAGATAATTTTTGCGGTAGGACATTAATTACGAAACTTACTATTGCATTAATAAGAAATTGTCTTATCCTACTCCTCATCTAAATCAGCAATATTTATATAGTTTGTGTATTTTCATCAAGGAGAGAAAGTGTTTTATAGGGGAAAGTGCCCATGCTTTGAATATGATCCCTAACTTTATAATAACTACATTTTTCATTCGTTCATAATAAATCTGACTCCGTAATATAAATAGATAGATTATAGATTACGAGGCTTAGGATCACACGAAGCATGGGCACTTTCTTTTACTGAGTTGGAAGTACTGTGGAAGTGGAAGTCTTAAATTGAAGTGATTCTTGAATTTTGATTTAATTACAGCAATCAAAATGCTGGCGAATATGTAGTCCAATTAAGTTTGTCTTGAGAGTATACTTTATACAATTTTTCAACGCAATTCAAATGCAGGAAGTGCTCGGAAGTACAGAAAGTGCTGGAAATCACAGCGTCACTTAACGTAGAGTCAGAGTGACGTGAACCATGGTTGGTTACAGATTGTGTAGTGCGAGAGTTGGCAAGATAAGCCTCAATTCGGTAAGTTTTCCTTTTTTTCCGCGTGTGTCCAACACTAGCTTGATACAAACATTTTTTTTTTTGCAAATTATTCCCAATGAAAAATTTCATTAGCTGTCTAATTCTGCTCCGGTTTCTGCTATATGTTTTTTTTAGTTTTTCTATTTTTAGTGGAACTCTTGAGTTCAGGATGAACATGAATATCAACCTATTTGAATTATAATTAAAATAGGTCTTAAATATCCTGTGAAGGAGATTAGGGAGATTATAATTTGTAAGTCCTTAAGACTCTAAGACCGTCTTCAGACTAGAGGTTTAGCTTAGTTTCCGAAGGTCTCAAAATCCTAAATAGCAATCAGTTTAATTTGTTCTTCTAATTCAAATAGATTAATTCCCTTTAATAGTCCATTTCTAAGTCAAAATTTCCCAAAAATTTTCGACTGATAATAATCTAGAAAAGTTAAGCCTTATGGCTAAGACTTAGGTCTGAAGCCCGTATAAGTCTCCTTCAGAACACTTTTAAACAAGAGAATTTATCTGTAAAACAGTTATTTAAAATTCATGCTCATTGCTGATCAATTGCAGACTCTAAGAAATGGCTAGGGCATCAGCTCAATTGCAAGGACTTAAAGGACAAGCCCGGTCTCATTGCATTTTTCATATCCTTAATTAGTAGGACAAGGAGGCTCGTCCTTTTAGGACCATAAGGATTATTCAATATTTTCAATTTACTTTGGCAATTGCTCAGGGCTAAACAGAAAATATTACTTCTTATTTAATCGTCAAAATTTTCATATTTATGGGACGAATCCTGGGATGAGACTTATACTAGAATATCTCTAAGAACTTCAAATCCCAGGATTCATTCATAAAATTCAAATAATATGTATAAATTTTCTAATATTAATGAAAAAATCGTATCATTTATGAGATTATGTGCAAGGAAAAACTGAAAAATTGCACATCTTTTAGGATAAAATTAACGTATTTAGGATCTAAATTAAGGCCCTGGGCCAACGGCAAATCATTTTTAAACTCTTTAAAAATAGATTTGCTATATCAGAATTCAAAATTAGTTAGTAGTTAAAGAACTATTAAAGATAAAAGTTGAGCTGTTTTCCACCAAAAAATTAGGTCACCCGCAAAAGGTGAAAGACGACATGGAAAAATGTAACAATTCATCAGCAATTTTTTGTAAATAGGAAAAATTAAGTTAATGTATCACCAAAAACACAACAGAAATTATTTAGAAAATATCAAATCTGAAGTGGGAATATTAGAATTGTATAAAAGGTTTGGTATTCATCAGATTAAGAGAACTTTCCATTTTTCTGTGTGTAGAACTAATTTTCTTTCAAGACAGTGGAAAATTATTTTGATAATAGCCAACTAGTAAATTTCTCATATGTATGTGTTGATTAAAAATTTTTAAGCTCTTTTGAGAGATTTATGAGATCAAAACATTAGATTTTTCTTATTTTCCGCATGTTCCCAAGAAAGCTCCATTTGGTTTTGTCATTTTAATTGTTTTGTGCAAACCGTTTTGTGACGATTCCTTTGGGGCTTTTGTGTAAATTTGTACTGAAAATCGTTTTTAATGGCTCCGGCACACCTTTTAGATCAGGAAAATTCCATTAGATCAAAATTCGAATCATTTTCTATCTTACGTTCTAGCTCACTAGAATAGTCTAGCTCACTTTCTCACACTCTTCTTCTTCCTTTAAACATCACTACAATGACAACAGTAAAAAATTTATTTTAAGATTATTCTGAAATACGTTAATTTAGATTTATTAAATTTATTGTATGGCTCCGGCACAACTTTTAGATCAGGAAAACTTCATTGAAAATTGAAATTGAAATCCTTTTCGTTCTCACACGCTCTGCATATGTCTATCTCATTTTTTCGCACACCAAAATCGATTGAGCTAAATTGAATTTGGAGTGATGATTAGAAGAAGTAGAAGAGTGCGAAAGAATAAAATAGACATATGCAAAGTGTGTGAGAACAAAAAGGATTTCAATTTCGACTTTATGAAGTTTTCCTGATCTAAAAAGGTATGCAGAACCATAAATATACCCCAAACAATAATTCAATAAATTTAAATTAGCGTATTTCAAAATGATCTTAAAATAAATTTTCATTATTTCATTCAATTCATATTCAATTCAATTCATTTATTTCTGAATTAATATAACTCTGATGGATATCAAAAGACACTAATAAAATAAAAACAATTTGACGAAAAATAGCACATTATAAAAAGAGATGAGATAGTTCCATATTTAATTAATATGAATTGAAACTTATGTGATTTTTTAAAACAAGAAATCGCTTTTTATAAAAGCGAAAGCACACCATCTTAGTTAAAAATGTATATTACTGTGAAAATCTTCAATTGCTTTTGTTATTTTTATTTTGTCTTAGTTAGTATATTAGTTAAAAAAATATGGTGAATATTAGAGTTATGCCCAACGCACAATAATTTTTATTTTGTAAACATGTTTTTGGCATTTCAATGAGAGTGAATAAAATCTAGATATAGTCATCTCGCTCTCTCACAGAAAATTTTGAAAACATGTTTATAAACAAGTTATTGTGCGCTGGTCATTATTCTATCTGCAAGCTTCTCCATAGAAAAAAAATATTTCGTAAAAGTGTTTGTGAAACGTTTGTGAATTTCTACCGGGGACTTACGAATGCTCGTAAATCAAAGAACCAACTAAATGGTTCGTAAATGTTTGTATTTTTCATAAACATTGTTCTTAATATGCTCACCTGACGAGCATTTTTTGTTCTTTTACAAATATTTGTACACAAAAAAAAATGTTCGTAAAATTTTGTCATTTGTTCGTAAAGTTGTCAGACAAGCAAAAATCTAAGAATAAAGTAAAAGAACAATGCTCGTCATTTGACCATGTTACGAACAAAGTTTGTAAAAAGGTACGAACTTTTACGAACTTTAAGGTTACACTGAGAAAAAACACAGGGTGCGATTAACATTTTTTTCCTCAGAACTTTAACACTTTTTAGGTGTAAAAATATATCAACATTTTTTAATGTTAATTTCACACCTTTTTAAGGGTGAAATTAACATGCAAAAGGATACCTTTAACACCTAATACACCTAAAAAGGATAATATTTACACCGATTTCGGATCAATAATGCAGGGTAAAATTAACATTTCCGGAATGTTATTTTAACTTTTTCGGATTTCTCTCACAGTGATATACGATTAGCGTACATTTCATAACAACATTCCCCAACAAGAAGTCACAAATATTTTTGAAGAATGTTACAAAATATTTTTTCTGTATGATTAGAGTGGTGCCTCTTTAAATTGAATGTCCAATAAGCTAGATCGAAAACAACCTTCAGGTTAATATTTATTATATTTTTCTTAGGGACTATTGCGAGTTAGATGAACTCAATTCAAGATCTAGTATGGATTTTTCTCAGTTGTTGACGAATCAAGTTTCCTGGAATAGCACATCCCTGTCTAATTTCTCTGGAATTCTTTTTCTCGTCATTTGTTTGTCCCGAATGCCCTCTTTTCTCAGCCATTTCACAAAATTCGTATCGCTACATTCTTCACATTTTAATTTAGGTTTCTGCCTTGTTGAATTAATTGAAATTATTAAAATCACTCATTGAGTTATTGCAAAAGAGAAACATAACTCAAATGAAAAACTTTCGTTAAATTGACTTCAAAAGCTATTCAACATTACTCTTGCCGAATTCCAAGAGAAAAGATATTAAGAACAAGAGAAAAAAATCCCTGCAAAATTATTCTGAACAAACTTTTGGTTTAGCATTAATGAAAATTTCATTTCCCTCCTTTTAACATACCCCTCTACACTTTAGTGTGTTCAACAATGGTTTTGATAATAAAATAAATGTAACGAAAATAGATTTCAATTGCATTTTAAATGGTGCATTTGGTGGTCATTGCCAGTAAACACAAAGGGAAATTTGGGAATTTTTGGGGGGAGTTTATGTATACAGAATAATGCTGAAATTTCATGAAATCCCTTTCCGAACAATGGGAAAATTTTTATCCATCATGATCATATCAACTTTAAGGGGTCATTCGCCTCAATATCTCAAAAAGCGGAAGCTTTGTGTGCTGCTAAAGAGTCAAAATGCATGTTTTTCTCTGAGGGTGACTAACTTAAAGACTGTATAATTAAAATGTATAAATTTCAATTATTTTAATTAACCATTTCGGTAGAAAATGCTGTCAATTCCTGTCCTAACCCATTAAATTGACTCACAGAGACCATAATGTGACCACTCCCTCACGCCTCTCCAATCTCTCTTCTGGAGCTCTTTGTGCCATATCTGGGCATCGAGAGCCATAGAACAGAGACGACAAGTGGCAAACAAAGTGACTAACTTCAACTAATTATTATTTGAGCTCTAATTAACCTCATACAAAGCCCCCTAAACGAGGAAAGGGCGATTTCACAAGCATTCTCTGGATGGTGTACTCAAGAATATCTCTCGTTTTCTCCCATTCCTCCACATTTTCGAAGCAAAATGTTCAAACACCTAAAATTCTAAGCCATTATGACCAAATTATAGATCAATGTGCTATTATATAAATTAAAAATAATTAGTTTCTATGCAAAAAAAAAAACAATTAATATATTAAAATTTCTAGTTCCTCAATAATTCCGTTTTAAATTCAAACCATTTTTCTCACATTTAACCCAAGCAATTATCATGTAAATTTGCACAGTATTTAATTCGAAGTACTGCTTATGTTCTCTTTGTTTCAAATCAAAGATTGTGTTCATGCTGGAAATTAGTGATATATCCCATTAAAAATTGTTAAACTATAAAATTACTAAGCGATAAAATGTTGTGAAAGTAATACATCCTGACTTTTACATTCACATTACTTTATAAATGTTTCGAAAGATCGATAAGTCAATACAAAAATAAGTACATAAAAAATAGATTGTTTTAAACACTTCTAAACTCTTCTAAATTAACTGTTCAACACGATTAACTAAAGTATTGGCAATTATGCACAATTTTGAAATACGGAAAGTCATAAACTTTATTGTCGCTGGCATGACATTAATGACCACACTCTGGTGAATATATAAGGATCATATTGGTTCATATTTGATTCTTTTTTAAAACACAGATCATATTTTAGATTTTGAATATACATTTATTTCGATAGACTTTACCGTAAATTTTTATTAGTACTCATGATGAAATTTGCATAATATTTTAATAGCGAGTCTAAAGTCACACATTTCTTAAAAGAAAGTCTGATTTCTTAAAGGAATATGATAAAAATGTGAAGCGTTTGAAGCCCAAGTACATTGTAAGCTCGAAAGATTGCACAAGATAGTTTTAAGAGTACAGTAGAGTCTCGCTATAGGCCATCGCTCTATAGTCCACAATTTATCGACCGTTGATTTCAAAACACTGATTTTAAGTTAGGTTATGTTTTTTAGTATGCGACATTCATAATTGTTTTAATATTTTTTGGCAAACTTTATTAAGTAGTTGTGATAATTGTGATCCACAATGAAGAGAGCAAGGACAAGTACCACAATCGCAAAGAAAGTGGAAGCCGTCGAGCAATTTCAATACTAAAAATCGTTGATAATTTTAAAAAATTACATGGACTATAGTGCGACCCAAGTGTTAAATTTGAAACCAGATATGGACTATAGCGGGACTCTACTGTAATAGAATTAATTTTCAGACGAAAATTACTTATCGGTTCTTTACCGATTCAGAACCGATTTGGACAGATTTATAAGTCTCTCAAAGTATTAGCCAAAATAGATTTTAGGAGTAATATAATTGATTTTCGGATAAAAATCACTTACCAGTTCTCAATTGGTTTATTACTGATTTATAACCGATTGATACGAATTCAGTTTTGCCAGATTATCCAAGACCTTTCTAAAAAGCTCTAAAATAACCCCAGTCTGTTCATAAACGCGCTTCCTAGAGCCTTTTTAACCTTTGGCCTTGAAAAACCCTTATATTAGTAATGATTCAACGGTATTACGAAATACCCGCCTAGATTATCTCTATCTATTTATGTTTTGGTTGAGGTGAGGAGCGATGGGGGGAAAATAAGGGGCATGTTAATTATTTTGATAAAGATCGATATTTTATTTTATTTTTTATTTTTTGGCAAGATTATGTACAAAAATATGCAATTTTCGGTCGAATTTACTTATAATTTTTAAGTTTCTTATTAGTAAAACCATGCTTAAATTTTTTCAAAAATTAACCGTGAAAAATTATGAAATTTTACAATTTTTTTAAAATACGTAAATCACATTTTTTCAATAAAGAGAAAAATTTTGCAAAACCACATAATATATTTTGATTGTGAATAAATGAAATTGCTTTTCTTTATTATGTTTTTTAATAGTCAAATTTAATAAATTGAACCGGAAGTTATTCTATAACAGCTGAATGTTGAAACGAAGAATAACTTCAGTTGAACCTCAGATTAGCGTTAAACTAGAGTTAAAATTAAGCTAGGTTTAAATATTTTTTCGTATGCAGAAACGTGGAATAGTGCTTTGGCGTAAGCTGTTTTTGTCATACGGCAACCCCATATTTTGGCTTTTCTGGCATGCCAGAAAATGTCAAATTGTCAATGTTTTCGTTCGATTAACAAGATTCCACGGCTTTTTCTCGTTATTTGGTAATCTTGAACCACCAGACTTGCTAAAAATTCTCTAAAATAAAATAGGAATCAATATTGTGGATGTAAAAGAATGTGCATGTTTTCAGTGTGCAAAAAAAGTGCGACTCCCGCGACTCCTGCTTCAGTGGCGACTCATTGAAGTTGCATATGGTGGATGTTTCTTTTTATTTCAGGCAAAATTGGCTTTTTAAGAAGCTGTAAATAGAGTGAAAGCCTTATTTCTTTTCTTTAAATCCACTAAAGTGCAGATTATATCAATTTGGTATCATTTAACAGTATTTTCGAGAAGAATTTACGGATAGATGTGGACAGGTTTATTCCATCTTTATGCCAAAAATTATACCTCCGAAATCGGGGGTCTAATTTTTGGCTTAAACGTTAATCCACTGTTTAAATTTATTCTAATTCTCGTTTCAACATTAGAAAACGGTGGATCATCCTCGAATTATCTTTATACTTCGATTCAACATTCAGCTATAAAAGAATATGAAATATAGTAATGCTTATAAATGATTTTCCCATGTGACAATACTAAATTATTGTTTTAGAATATCGAAAAAATATAACTTCCATTTATTAATATACTGTTATTTTCATGATACAATTGATCTCGTTTTATCCTAATGTAGGGCTACACATTCAGGACTTAGGATACTTAATTGCACAAAAATAACGGTTATAGGATATACGTAAACTTCATTCTTTGAAGTTTATTATTTCTCCGGTTCCGATATTCAAAACCTGTGGAATGTGAAAACACCAATTTTTATTTCACTTTGTTTTATTTTATCATTAAAAACCAATTGAAGTAGGGAAAAGATCGCTACCTTCGGACAACTCAAGCTTCGCACAATTCAATTTTCTTCTGTGTTTCTTATGGTCTATCTCTTTTCTGAAAATTTGAGGCATCGGTCTAGCTATTGAAATATAATATTATAATGGGCCAAATTCATGTATAACACGTTGAAAAAAAAAAAGATTTTTGCAAAGCATAAATCGTCCGAAAGTAGCGCGCTTTCCCCTGAACCTTTATATAAATATGGCAATTTTTCAAAGTCAAGTGCGAGCCCTCTGTCAGATTGTAGTCTGGAAGATGTTTCGCCTAAGTGGTCTTCAGCCTAGAGGTTTGGCCTAGTTCCCGAAAGTCTCAAAATCTTAAGTACTGAGCAATTTTATTGCATTTTGGGAACTTAATAGGTAATTTATTTGTAACAATCCAATTATTGATAATAAAATAGAGCAGTTAAGCCATATGGCTAAGCCTCAGATCTGAGCCCGTATTACGTTTACACGTAATATCTACCCAATAAGTATTCAAAATTTAAAAATTACTTCTCTAGTTAGTCATAATTTACTGAACACAGAGTGAACTATAATTATTTATGGATTATGGTTATGGATTATGGAAAATCAAGTAAAACATCCTATTAAGAACTTAGAATTTTAAAGATAGCTACAATTGAAGACTTCTGATATATGTCTAAACTTCTTTATACACATATTCAAAAAAATCTATGGAAAACAAAGAACCAATACTAACAAACTAACCTAGGGATTTTATAGCATGACTTTTAAACAATCGCATCCATAATTAGGTATATCTATCTGCTGTTTTGAAGTTTGTAGTATTTTACAACTTTCTTTGGTTTTGCAAAAGACAATTTTAATCTTTTATAAAATAATGCCACTATCAACCCCCATGGTCTCATCAAACTTTTCAAGAAGTTCGTCGTGACTCATTCAACGTTGGAGAAAAAAAATGTTGGAATTCGAAGCGGAAAACGACAAATTCTACAATTACACCCCCATTTGTATGCCCCCTTGAAGACAGGAAGGAGGGTGATGAAAGTGCATGAAAAGTCGTTATGTGAATTTCAGCCCCTCGATAATTTATTGTTTTCTTCCACTGTGATTCATCCACTTTTACTCACTCATATCCTTGTTGGCGACGCAGCAATGCCATAAACTGCAAGACGGATGCCCCCTTTTTTTTCCTATTGTCAGCCCTTAAACCCTCGTCTCGGTGCTCAGTGACTCAAAAGGACACGTCAATGATTTCGATGGGTGGGAGTTGGATGATGGGTGTCTATTGTTCTCACGTTTCGACATATTTGTTTTGTAAATTGCAGAAACAGCATATTTCCAGGCGAGTACAGCAGAAAACACCATCATCAACTTTCCCACTCTGACATACGGCTTAAGAGACTCTTTGCCAGAGTAGCAGATATTCATACACATTTTGAGGCAGTTGGAGATACGGGGGGGGGGGGGGAGGCTGGGATTCTACCAGTATTCATTTCCTGACACTCTCCCATCCGTCTCAGTCACACGAAAGGGTCCCATGGATGTACTGAGAAAAATTCTGGGATGAGATGATACGTGTTAAACTGACCAACTGATAAAAAAAAACAGCTCTTAAGGGAGGACAGAACCTTTTATAACAAGCATATATAACGCAAAGTTGAAATTTAGGTAATGGCAACCCTAAGTTTCAATTTGAAGGTCTACCGTAATGTACGCTGTATTTGCTTAATGACAGTCCCAATATTTAAATTAAAATATTAAGCCAAAATTTAGAGGATAAATATTCTCGAGGATCAGCCTAAGTCTATTTGGGCCCTTATGCCGAAAATAGACACAGACTGATCCTCGAGAATACTCAAAGTACCATACACTACTGAGGATTAGCATTTTTGCGTAGATTTCTGTTAAATGTACACAATTTGATTGCTGAAAGACTTCTTAAGTGCAATATCAGTGGATTTTTCATACGGATAGGAGCACTTTGACCTTCCCATTACTCCAATCTTAGCATTTTAAGGTTTTGCGACATTTTTTTAACCCAATTGACATTTCGAAAAGCACCCAAAAACACCCAAAGTGAAGTTTCAAATTTTTTGCCACCGGCGCTGATGTCGCTAATCCTCGTAAATTTCACTAGACCTCGTGAATTTAGAAGATTAGCCTGATCCCCGAAATATTGGACTAATTTTGGACACCAATCCTCATTTTTCGAGCTGATCCCTAAGCCGATCCCTGTGTCTTTTTTGGGGTTTAGTCCCTTCAAAACAGTCAGAGTTATGCCGAAAATAGACACAGGCTGATCCTGGAGAATGCTCAACTCGTAAAATTTGGCGGTAAAGGATCAGCCCCAAACTATCATACACTGAGGAGTTAGGATCAAGGGTTAGCGTTTGTACGTTCGAACTTTGATTGCTGAACGATTTCTCAAGTGCATTTTTCAATGGATTTTTCGTACAGAAAGGAGCACTTTGACCTTCACATTACTCCAAACTTAATGCATTTTAAGACTTTACAACATTGCGTACCATTGCTCTCCATGTTTTTTCACCCAATTGACTTTCAAAAAGCACCCAAAAATACCCAAAGTGAAGCTTTTTATTTTCAGCACTGGCGCTGATGTCGCCTAGTCCCCGCAAGTTCACTAGACCTCATGAATTTAGATCAGCCTGATCCTCGAAATTATGGGTTGATCCGTGAGTGTATCGACACTAATTCTCATTTTTCGGGCTGATCTCTAAGCCGATCCCTGTGTCTATTTTGGGCTTTCGAGTAGAGCGAGAGGTCCTCAATTTTATACTGCGTGGAAACGAAAATTCATTCTGTCTCTGTTGCGGTAAATTGGGTGTCGTTAAAAATACATTAAAATATTAATCTAAAAATCTCTATTACGATAAAAACTATTTTTCAAGCTATTATTTTCTCTATTTAATGTTATTATTGTAGTAAAATTACTACAGGTCTCACACCAGACCATGCTGGAGCACTCTTCATCGCTATCCTACCGGAAAAGAGCCCCATTGTCCATTGTAAGACAGTCATGAATCTGGCGTCCTCCTGACTGAGAAGCCGATTTGCCTGTGCCTTCGGAATAACTCGTTGAATACTCTCAACTTTACCTAGCGGAATTATAGCGATATTGCAATTTGAAGTTAGCCGTCGTTACAGCACTCTTCAAAGTTACCACCCCAGCTGAACAGAGATTGGTACCGTTGGCTTAGAAGAGTCGTCGTCAGGACGGACTTTCTCCCTCCAACTCCTCTAGGCTCAATAGTCCTACTATATTATTGTTTTTATTACGATGATTAATTTATTCGGTCGAACCGCCATCAGTTAATATGCCAACACGATTTTAAATTGTAAATGACACTGATATTGATATGATTTCTAAAGTTTATAATTAAATTTCTGGTAGGTGATACCGACGGTGAGACTTCTATTCTGCTATTTCAGAACAAAATTGCCCTTCCGGTGAGCGTCGGTGAGGTGGTTTAATCCAAAATTAAAACAGTCAAGGTTCCAGAAATTTCGACACTATATCGTGTTTTTTTTTCAGTGGTTCTTGGTTAGTCTATTATCTTGGTAGCCAAGCCGTTTTGCAGAAAAAAAAGACAAAAGAATTGTTAGTGATAATTTTTGTGATTTGTTCATTAATAGCTCCCAACTATTATTTCCAACTTGATGAGTGTAAATTTAGACAAAAATAGTGACAATATCCTAGATAATAGACTAACCAAGAACCACTGAAGAAGACACGGTATAGTGTCGAAAGCTCTGGAACCTTGAGTGTTTTAATTTTGGATTAAACCACCTCACCGACGCTCACCGGAAGGACAATTTTGTCCTGAAATAGCAGTTTATCATAAAGGAATAATAAAAGCTTATCAGCACGGGGTAGACAGACCGATTTTATGAGTGAGTATCTAGCGAGCGCTTTTGCCGAATCGATCAACAAAAATATGCTAACCAGTCAGCAGTACTCGAACAAAAAGTGCTAACCAAATATAGGGAAATGGCACTGCCTCCGAGTATCGTTTTAAAATTAACATAATTTAGCTGAAAATACATATGCATTCAGTTGAATTGAAAACGGTTAGCATTTGGTGCTCGGTGGATGTGGTAGCCCCAATTTTAAATTTAAATTATCTAACCGTTATTTAACGATTCTATGGAATATTCTATTAAATGTATCAAATATTTCAAATAAATCAACTGTGTTGGTATAGCAACTCCAATTTTGAAATCATTTGTCGTTACGGTTGTTTAACCCTTCTTTGAGATTTTTCTCTGTACAATCCCATCTCTCACTATTCCACTCTTTTTCCACACTGAGCATTTTTCATTGAGTAGCCCCAACAACAGTGCTGCGGGGATGGAAGTTGGAGTTGTAGAGAGCATGAAAGGCATTGAAAATGCTGAGGCATTGCGAGGATGAGGAATTTGTGTATGTGTGTGTTTTATGGATATAAATTTGGCGCAAAACAATGAATTTTCCACAGATTTTATCGTGGTATTTCATGCGAAAACTATTTATGTGTTTAGTGGTTGGATTTTATTAAATGAACTTTTATGTGGATGCCTTCTTTTTATTGCGGAATGAGTGGTGAAATTATGACATGTGTTGAATGACTAAGAGGGGTCACCATTTGAGAGAAAGTTTTGTCACTCTTTCCTTTTTGAAATAAAAGCATGACCGTAAAAGGGAAATTTTGGTTATGTTTTGCAAAAGGAATGGCAATATGATGAATCAGTTTGGATTTTCATGTATGCCAGCAATATTCCATTTTCTTTGTACCCAAACCTCATTTGTCTCCCCACATCTTCCTTGGGGCTTTTTATCGTTAGTTCACCTCTATGATTCATTCCTTCTTGGGGGGGATTTGCAGGACCCCAAGTATATTGTTTCTTTCGAAGAAGGTTTGTGCTGTGTTTGCTCATCATAATTTCTCTATCGACAAACTCACACAAGATTTTCCTTATTCCTCTTTTTTCTTGGGGAGGTTAGTGCAAAACAATATTGTAGGATATTTGCTTCACGTAGATTGATAGAGGGGCATTAGGGGTTGGAATTGAGGAAGATGGTGGCTGCAGAAGAACGTTTCGAATGAATTGTTGGGTGGAAAATATCCGACAATGACACTTATTTTATCCCATTGCTCAATCGATTCTCTGTGGTTTGTTATTTTTCTTCACTTTACCCAAACCCACCCACATTTTCTGTCTAATCTTCTACCACCAGGATTATGTGGAAGAATTCCCGAGAGAATGTGAACAGCAGAGATAGAACTTAGTTTTGGTGTGTCAATGATGATTGTTGAGAATTGTGCAATTCACGCCATCATCGATTTCGTCGCTTGAGTGTCAATTATGGCAGAATATGTGCAAGAAGTTCCTCTATCACTTACCCCTTGAGCTCCTCTGATATGGACACTCTGTCCCACTGAGAATGTAATAAATTTTCATCATTGAAAGTATTGCTTAAGGGTGAGTGGGTGAAAAATATGAAAGTCTTTCACTTCATGATGATCATAAAATAAATGAAATATCATTGGGGTATATTCACGTCGAACTCTTGAGAGCACTTGCATTAAAAAAAAAACTTCGAAAAGAACTTACCAATATCTTGACTCGTTGGTTATATCAGCAAATGCATTAATTGCATATTGAGTATCTTTCGGAAAATGCTTCTATTTTAGCATGAAAATCCGATGTGACTGTTACTTACTATTTTTACTTTACTTTAGTTTTTTTTTTGCTATTATTACTTTATTCTTTTGCTATTTGTAATTCTAAATGCCGCACTCGGGGTTCGTTTTTCATTAGAAACTAATAAGGAGGCAAAAATACAGTAGAACCTCGCTATAGGCCATCGCTCTATAGTACACAATTTATCGACCGTTGATTTCAAAACACTGATTTTAAGTTAGGTTATGTTTTTTAGTACGCGACATGCAATGTTGTCATAATTATTTTAATATTTTTGGCAAACTTTATTGAGTAGTTGTGATAATTGTGATCCATAATGAAGAAAGCGAGGACAAGTACCACAATCGCAAAGAAAGTTGAAGTCGTCGAGCAATTTCAATACTAAAAGTCGTTGATAATTTTAAAAAATGACATGGACTATAGTGCGACCCAAGTGTCAAATCTGGAACCAAATATGGCCTATACCGAGGCTCTACTATAGTCTTGAAGAATTGTCAGTTAGCACAGTTGTTACACTGAGAGAAATCCGAAAAATTTAAAATAACATTCCGGAAATGTTAATTTTACCCTGCAGTATTGATCCGAAATCGATGTAAATATTATGCTTTTTAGGTGTATTAGGGGTTTAAATTACCCTTTTTCATGTTAATTTTACCCTTGAAAAGGTGTCAAATTAACTTTAAAAAATGTTGATATATTTTTACACCTAAAAAGTGTTAAAGTTCTGAGGAAAAAAAGTTAATCGCACTCACGTTTTTTCTCAGTGTAATACAAACGATGAATTTTTTACTTTAATACTCTTTACAAGGGTTAGAGGAAAGTACTCTCCCTTCGAACGTTCATGCCTTCGAATAATGTGAATTTGTTTTACTTTCTCTAAGAGATTTACACATGATTGCCACAGAATTATCAATAATTGATAACAAGCTAACTCTAATATTTAATAGAAATGTTTAATGAAAATGTCAGTCCATTGGATGGTGAACTTCAGAATGAAGATTTGTAAAAAAGTTCAAGTGCATTGCAGCAGCAGAATTTCCCACCTGCACCTCCAAATTAATTTTGTAATTATTTGTATTATTCTGTAATTTTTCCTCTACATTCGAAACCTGATAAAGAGGACATCCATCCTCGAAACGTCGTGAAGAATTAAAGAGAAAAAGTCAAGAAATGTGATAATTATTAAGTTCATGAGACGAGATGAGAAATTGTAATTTAGATCCTTACAAACAAAGCGAAAATTCACATCGTTTGAAGGTTCACTCTGTGCGAACCATGCCTACATTCCCCTACAGAATAGAAATAAGCATTCTCATAATTTTCTAACCATAATACTTTGTCAGTAAGTATAGGAAGACACAAAGAATTCTTTGAGACAATCCTAATCTAAATCCTAAATTAAAATAAAATCTGTGAAAGTAAAAACGATAAAAATAGATTATTTTTTAATTCCAAAATTAATTTTTGGATTTTTTTCTGCAAAACAAATAATAATTCAAAGCCAAAAAGCTCTGGAGCACTCTCAAATTGTTAAGTGAACCTAATTTGAATTAATATATTATGTTAGTAAAAACCTTTATAGTACATGGGTATTTTCACTAACGAGAAATATTTACCACATTATTTCTATGTAAATAAATGTGAATGTAAATGAAAAGCATAATGTATTCAATAATTCTGATTGTGTTTGGAAAATTTGATCATTTGAAATATTTATTATAATATGTACAAACTTTTATTCATTAATACAAATTTAGGGAAAATTCACATGATACATTCATAGCTCGATTTGATGCAAGTGCTATTATTTAGAGCAAAACAAAATTTCTAATGTTGATCCTAAAGCTATAATACATTTAATCAAATATTTTAGTTCCATTGAGTTTTCTGGTTGAATGAAACTTTTAATAATTTAAATCATTTAAATCTCTGGCCATTCAGAGAGAGAGCAATTGAACTAAAAAATAATTTTATGTTAAAATGAAAAATAAATTGCAATTGATCATTGTTTTATCTGATTGGCTGCAGCTATAATATTTAAAAGCTTCAAAGCTCTAGATGGTGAGAGAGTTTTGGGATTGAAACATTTTATGGGATCAAATATTTAATTACTTAATTAATTAATGCCGAAAGTCATTATCCAAGGAAATGAAAAAAAGTGTTGATAGTTACGTCGGGCCTTACTTCCCAAAAAATAAAACAAGATGTCCAAGCCCTGACTTGTAGCAGAGCTTAGCCTAGAGTATTGATCCGACATCGGTGTAAATATTACCCTTTCCAGGTGTATTAGGGGTTAAAGTTACCCTTTTCCATGTTAATTTTACCCTTAAAAAGGTGTAAAATTAACATTAAAAAATGTTGACATATTTTTACACCTAAAAAGTGTTAAAGTCACGAGGAAAATGTTAATCGCACCTACGTTTTTTTTCTCAGTGTACCTCTTTCACGCTAAGGAAAGAGGTAGAAAATCTAGCTCATTTTGTTCGCTCAGAGTTCCTAAACTTAATCGCCTCAGGGATACAGGTTCAATTTAAGTTACCGAGGTCTTATATATTCTTAAATTTAGAGCTAACATTTTTCTGTGTGTAGGAATCAATTTCCAAAAGCTGTTTCTTTAAGGGGTTACGTGGGTTAAAATGAACAAAAAAAAAACAAGCATATTCATCTCTAATTTTTGCAACAAAATATTTTTTTAGTTAACATTCATTTAAAAATGTTAAAAATTAAATCAATGGCTGAATTTTTAAATTTTTTAAATGAAATTCTCAGAAAATATAATATAAATGTTGTACCTAGTTTTATATGCCCAAGAGCTTGAATTAAATAATTTTTTATTATGCTGAAAAAAATAGAAAAAATAAGGTAAAGTGCCTTCAAGTCGACTAGTTCCTCGATTCGACCGATGTGGTGGTCAATTTTTGAATGTTTTATGGTCAATTTCTATGAAATTGTCACAGATTCGAATTATTTATGGAATAATTGAAACATTAATGCTAGATCATAAGCTAAATATTTTAGGAGATATAAATAAATTTAATAAATAAATCTACTGGTCGAATTGAGGTACCGATCGACCTTAGGAAACTTTACCTCATGCTGTTTTTCAGTCTTCATGACCCACCCACGTAAACCCTTAAGCCGGAATAAGAAAAAAATTGGCGAAGAAGGTATAATGTGTTAATCTTAAGGTTTTAGTTAAGAGATACCGACTTACGGCTTTACATTACCCCCTCTTCATTAATATAAACTCTAATGATATTATTATTATTATTTGTCTCTTTTTCCACTTCTATCTAACTTTTTCAAAAAGTTATAGATTTTTTTTTTAAGTTTTACTATAATTCATGAATAAAAATATTTTAAATTAAACTTGAAAAATATTTAGCAAAAATTAATTAAATCAATCACACAAAGACCACATTGAGTGTTCTATTGGGTGCTATGAAAATTTCATAAAATTAAATTATACAATTTTCATGGATAAAGTGCAATAATATGCAAATGTATATTACTCTCACTATAAGTGTGAAAAATAAATTATTAAAATTGTTGTTCTGGGAACTACGGGGGTAAATGAATTATTTATAGGAGCATGGATGATCTAGTTTCTGCAAGGGGTGGGGGAGATATTTTAGAAAAAAAATTGTATTTTCCATATAAGACTTCCTCAGTTTATGTGTCTTTTGTAGAAGTTTATGTATGTGTACACTACTTCCAACAGCAATATCTTTCCTTTGAGTGTTTTCGATTAAACCAAGATTGACTGATATGAAATTAATATTGGACAAAAATTCAAATAATCCTAAAAAAAATTCATTATGCAATGTGGATTCGAACTGAGTAGTCTTACGTCGCATAGCGAGCGCTCTACCATTAAACCTATTTTGTGCAATTGTCCTACATTTCTAGATCTACATTTCAAATAAAATCAAAAATAAAATTGGTTAGGGTGGAAGGAACACCTCTTCGACAGGGAACCCCTATTGACACTTTTGTCAAAATGTTGAAATTTATTTAATACATCCAATAAAATTTAAGTAATATAATGTTTTTTCATTAATCTGCGTTTTTCGCAGAATTTCGTATTCCAAATGGTATAAAGTAGGGTGTCAATAGTGTAAGTGTGCCAAATTTCGGCCAGGTTTACATATATTTCGGCCACATTGAGTGTAATTTCGGCCAAGCATTTAAATGACTTAATCTCCTAATAGTCAATGAATTTACTTTTCTTTTAAATACTTATTCATTTTAGGATGTATTATCACAAAAATCGTTAAATTTCAGGTATAATTTGAATTTAAATTGTGTTGTAGAAACTCAATGTGGAAAGAGTCTTACAAAAAATGTTACAGATCGCTTGTGTTTTATGGTGAAATGCAGAGGGTTTTCTTTCGATTGAAAAATGAAAATTGATTAGTTTTCATTAAAGATTCTTTCTGTTTCAGTTAATAGTGAATCAATCTTTAAATTTAGGATAAAATTTCCCAATTGGATCCTCTGTATTTCACGTAAAAAGGTATATACTATGTGAGAGTCTTCGGTGGGGCAATGTTGCCTATTCCGGCAACATCTTCTGCTTTTCTAAATTTCTTATTCATTTTTTTTTCAATTTCTAAGTTCTCCAATGCCTATTGAAAAGAAAAGCATCGGCTCTATAAAAAAGATTATGTGGAAAAGACCTTGAAAGAGTTCAGGAAGGGCAAATTGTTACGGGGATCTGAGCGTAAATTTGAGATGCCTAGGTAAACTCTTCAGGTCTTCAGGACAAATTACACGGAAGATCTCAGGACTTGTTGGTCATATAAACGTATTAAACTAAATAATAAACTCGTTCCGTATGATTTTTTGAAATTTTCCACCCGTTGTTTCCCAAAAGGTGGTCATAAACATGGTGGGCGGTATTACACTCAAAGTGGTCGGAATTCCACCCAAAGCAATGTACATATTTTTATTAATTTTTCAGTATTTTAGGAACTGATTTAAAGAAAACAGAGATATTAAACTAGTTTTCAATGTTCCATACAACACTCGCGAAAAGTAACAGATAGTAAAGTAAAGTAAAGTTTCAAACTTCACTGAGTGAGTGAGAGAAATATGAAAAAGTTAAAATAACATTCCGGAAATGTTTATTTAACCCTGTAGTATTGATCCAAAATCTGTGTAAATATTACCCTTTCTAGGTGTATTGGGGGTTAAAGTTACCCTTTTCACGTTAATTTTACCCTTAGAAAGGTGTAAAATTAACAATAAAAAATGTTGATATATTTTTACACCTAAAAAGTGTTAAAGTTATCAGGAAAAAAGTTAATAGCACCCCTGTTTTTGTCTCAGTGTTGGGACTTCGGTGTTTATTTGTAACTATGCCGAAATTTGGCACACTTATCCTAAGTCCTGCCATGAGTTCTTAAAGTGTCAATAGGTTTTCCTTTCACCCTATATGTATAGTGCTAAATAGTGCAATAATGATATCAGTTTTCGAGGTGAGAGATAGTAAAACGAAAATTCAATTTCAATTTAATACTGTTATACCTCTGACGTCTCTTCAAATGTCAAATAAAATCGTTATTAAACTGCCAATTTAGGTATTGACAGTTTAACACACGTTCCTCTGCCAATCTAATGCAAGCAATACATTCCTAATACGGTAATTACTTTGCTGCCCTGTCAGATTTAAGCCCATTTATGAATTGCAGTAAAATTCATAAACAATGACAAGGACTAAACAGGACACTCTCTATATATTTGAGGTTATGTGACGATAGTAGGATAAAGCTGTTTGATAATCAAGAGGTCGATTGAAAGTGAACAGCGATAATTAAGGCAATGGAATGATGACACAAGTGGTGAATTTGTGAAACAATGAGCAACTGGGAGTACAATGTACCACCCCATAGCATTAACTGAAGGGTGTAACCACACACGAAGTGGGTGTTGCTGAGGATTCGGGCTCCATATTAAGTGCTCCACTAGCGACCATTTGGATCCTCTGTAATGCCCAGCAACGGAAAATAGACATCATCACAGAGATACTTTTGATGAGAGGTCATATGGCTGGGATTTCTGAAGCTACAATATTGCTGGTATGGCCTGGAGGATTGGGTTGGAATGCGTGGGAGGCAACCATTAATGTATCGGAACTAATTTACCACTGCTAGTTCTTTATCGTTTGATTCATCAAATCATTATGCTGCGCCTGGTGAGATGGAGTTATGAGTGTTTCTACTTCTGCAGCAATGGGGTCTGGAAAGTGCACTTACCCGACTGACCAGTAGCAATTGGTTCAGATTTAATGACAATTGCAATTTATTTTGAAATTATTTTGTGAAAATTCTTCCAAATACAAATATTTGCGCGAAAATATTTCTGAGAATCACTCGCAAAATTTAATGATTTTTATTTAAAGATAATATAAATAATCAATTTGCAATCTATTGAGCTTTGATTAGAATTTAACATTTAAATATCATTTTATGTTCCTCAGAAATTAATTATATTATAATTAGTTATGGCTGATCAATCCGCCAAATGAATCCATATTTTCATTTAATGTATCGCATGATTGAATATGAAGTTAATATTGACGCAAAAGGTCAAAATTGAATGAGATGTATTAATGTTAACACATTAACCTGGATTTATTGCAATAATTTCAAAAATGTACTAATTTATCGAAAAGTGAAAATATTTTACATTTTTTATAAACCATATTGGCTATTAAAATATATTCACAATCATTATGATTGGTAATTATTCCCCAAGAATTATTGTTGTGAAAGTTATTAACATTTTTGTGGATTGATTTAAAATTTTTCATAATAATTTGTCCATGAACAATAATAAAACAATTTAAATTAAAATATTAAAAAATTACTATTATATTCATAGTATTATATTTGTGTAACACAATTTATGTGTTGGCATTTTTCTGTGAAAACTATCAAAATTCCGGTTTTTTACTACTGTATTTTTAATAAGATTTTTAGTAATTTTCACAAGATAATAGTAAGTACGCAAAACTCTCGAGCATAATGCTCGTTTAGAAATAATAAAGCACAGGGAAAACTGGGGCAGTAGTGAACATGGGGTAGTTGTATACACTGCTTTTCCTTTTTAACACTAAACCTACCGACCGTTTTTGGTCGTTTCTCGGTAAAATGCAAACCGCGGTAGGGTAAGCTACTCAACAAAGGAAAATGGTCAAATCTGGTCCCGGAAGCTTTTTTTGGCTTTAAGAGCATTAAGGGTATCTTCTCAGAAAGGAGTTTTAAAATAAAATACTATTTTATTATATTATTTTAAGTGAGAGCTACTAGAAGAGGGAATGGCAGGTGTGGGTAGTATGTATGAATAAAATGTTTAAGTCATAAACTGATCCTATACCGAATTTCATTAATATCGCTTTAGCCATTCTTGTGTAATTCGTTGTCAGAATAAAGATTTTTCTGAAGCATGAAGGTTTTTTTTTTTTTAGAAAACTCTAAGCGTATTATGGTCCTTAGTCCCAGCGTTTTTTAAATGTTATATCAGTATCTACAAAATGCACCTACTGGGTGTAAACACAAGTAGATTTTGATTCTCCAATAGTGTCTTCGATAAAAGTTAAATGGAACTCTATTTACACAAAAAGTCGTTGAAGTTCGAAAAATTCAAATTAAATTTCGAATTTTCATACTAAATATTCAAACAAGGTGGGGAAAATTTATCAAATATCACACTAAAAAGCTGGCAAAAGACTTACTCTTTGATTATGGAGCGATTAAATACTGGGACAAGAACAGTAAACGTCGTTGTTCTGTTTTTCGACACTTGGCACTTCGAAATTCGAACAGGATGTAACTTTCGCCACCTTGCGAAAGTATTAAAAAGTAAGAAAGTGTTAAGCCATGCCTAAACGGGGATCCAAATCCGTCCCGTGGGCAACCCATCCTTTAGACAATTCCTTGTCTTTCCCTCACAGGCACAGTGGGCAACGGTTAGAGCTTGGCGCTCAATTCAAACTCACAGTCAGTAGAGCCCTCTGCCGATCTATCGATCGGCAGAGAGAGACATTCAGTATGGCTCAGGCTGTCGAGTGGAGTGTCACGGCTCGTGCGGTGGGCCGTTGTTTCACGCCACTTAAGCCCTGAGTCCTCAAATTCCCCACTGTAAAGCCCCGTGGCTTTACAAATCAGATAGTGGGATAGTGTCCGTGCCCCAAAAGTGGCCGCGAGTGGCGAAAATAGTGAGAAAAATGGGTTGTGCAAGTGCCGATTGCGCAACACATGTGTCCGTGAGTGTGTGAAAAGTGCAGAAAATCAGCCCAAAAAGGCAGAAAACCCTTGGTAAAAGGGCAGCGGAGGGTAGTTGCTGATCGTAGGAGTAATCCTGGGGAGGATCAGGAGCATATCCTACGAGAAAAGTGGCCAGAATCGCCGGAAAAATCAGATAAGTGGTGTCATAATTCTTGGAAATCACCAGGATTTCCAAGAATTCCATATTGAATGAATGAGAGTGAGAGAGAAATTAATCACATGAAATTGCTTGTGATTAGTTTTTAACTCTTTTTAATACAATTGAGGGATAATTTTCAACGAGAATTTGTTAGACTTTTCTTAAAATAATTAAAAATCCCTAATGCTGCATAGTTTTGGCGATTTTAAGCCCTAAAATGTCATGAAAAGTTGAGATATCGCGACAATATTTGTGTTGGGCGATTTAATTTTAAATTAAAATAATTTTTCCTCAAAGTTTAAAAAAAAAATGCCCTGAAATGATTGAAAACTCATAATGCATGTAAATTAAGCCAGAAAAAGTCCCTGAAAACCCAATGAGTTGGTAATTCCTTGGATGTGCGAAGGAAACATCGAGTTTTACACAAACATTTCGTTCAAAATTACAAACTTAAGAAGTCCGTTCAACATTTTAGCTGAGATTTTCTTGCATCGTGAGTGATATTTGTCTAGAATTTTCTTATATATCCTTTGATAGTCTTCAGAATCAAATGTTATTGTCATTTATAGTGTGACGGTGACTGATGATTGTGTGTTAATAACTGGTTCTGGGTGTAATTCACCCAAAGTGTTTTTAAATTTAAAGTTTCACGCAACTTTTCCAGATAAGCAAGTAGATGCTGATATAAATACCATGAGGGAGTCTAAGTCGCTAAGGAGCTATTCAGTTAGCGATCGAGTCAACAAAAGATAACAGTGACTTCATTTAGGGGCAGTGGAAGTAGAAGAAACGTCTGAAGGACTGAGGGTAGACCCATGAAGACTTCCAGGAGCGAGTAAATGTCCAGCATGATAGAAATGAAGGATCTTCTTGCGACATGCAACTCAAGAAGTATCTTACTTGCTTCTTAAATTAAATCATAGCGATCAGAGCAGACAACTTCTTAAAATAGATTTTTAATATGTAAGCCCGAATTCTAAAGATTGATATGCTTTTAGTTATATTTGCAGATTGACATGGGAAATGTTTGAGGCTATGGAACCATCTGTGATTGGATGACTGGTAATCTTCAAGAAATTCCCCAGGAGCAATCCAAAAAAAAAAAAAATATCACACAGCAGAGATAGCCTCGCTCAAATCCCAAAACTACACAGATAAGAAGCAGAAAAATGTCAATACAAAATCTATGGCCGTCAGTAGCAGAGTCTTCAACGTTCATTTGATCCACTATATACAGCTCTTATGGATATACATGAGGTGTCTATTCCTGGGGGTGAGTCTATATAATTATTTTGCGTGAAGTGCTGGGATCAAGGATTCACATTTAGAAAATTGTGAAATTGTGGCGTAGTCAGTACGCGAAGATGTTAATTTCTAGATGTAAGGGTATCATCCTTGATCTTGAGCAATTTATTGCAAGTATAAGATAATTACCAGTTAAAGAATTCGGTATTAGAATAGATTTTTAATCTAGATTTCGAGAGAGTCTCGTTAGCGTTCTGAGATGCGATAGTAATTAAACAGACAAAAGAAATAGAATCGTATCTAGAACGGAAGTAAAATCTTAAGCGGGGTTAAATATTAGACAGACAATAAATTAATATTTTGCAAGCGATTAACTAAACCGAACTAAGAAAAAGAAGACTCGTTCAAGTTTATTAAACTAAACGTTGGGAAAAAGATGCCCTAAATTTTGAATGAACGCTTCAACGTAATGTATATTGCCAATTGCAGTTCGTTGTGTATGTTGTCTGCTGTAAGAAGCGGACTTGTTTTTTTATTCCTGATCCATTGGTTGAAGTGTCAGTCACAGTAGTTGGGTATTCAAATCAAGAAAGTCAAAAGCATTTAAAGCAATAAGAGAAAGGTATATTATATCCCAAGATGATTCAAAGTTAATAGAATTGAAAATAGATTGTTGACTAAGTTAAAACAAGGATTAAAGATTAAAACAATAAAAAAAAAATACGAGCTGAATTTAGTTAGTTAAAATATCTCAATTCTAGATGGTTATATCGGTGTTAAGTTCGAGTAAAGGTACAAGTCGGCTAATGGAGACTTGTATTTAAATTTTTAAAGATTTGTTAATTATTTTCTTCTCATGAATAATGGCTAGAATTGATAATCTTTAAACGTCGTTGGTGCTGACAAGTTTGAATGATATTTCAGAATTTAAAATAATTCTAAGAAGATGGTCATTTAAAGGTGGTAATAGACTCATTCTCGAGACAACAAGTTTTATTAAACACGTAATGGTTCGTGCTTAAATTTTGTCGGTCAATAGCTCGTCGTCGACTAAGGTCACCGCATGCGGATAGTTAAAGCAACTGCAGAACTATATTTGCTTGGATTTGACCGATTATCATCCAGTCGTTTAGAAAATTGTGGCTTAGTCAGAATGCCAACTTGTTAATTGAATAAGAATGCCATTAATTGTGAATTAATTGAGTTGAGAATGCCAAATTGTTTAAAAAAAAAGGATCGAGTAGATTTATTCGATTGAATATCAGACAAATATCTCGTAAGTCTTGAATAAAAGCCCAATAGTCCGTAATTCAATTTAAAGAACGAATCTTGCCATAGATTTACGATTCTGTGAATAAAGTTGCAATTTCCAGCAGTGGGCTGAGGTGCTATCTCTTATCCAATAGTAAATAAAAAGTTAAATATTGCAGGCAAAGCAGAAACATATTAATTCAAGAGATAAGTTAAAGTTAGCAGAACTGGATTTAGACTATTGATTTGTTTTACTAAAGAAATATTAAAATGTTAGACTTGATTAGCGAAAATGTCTGAGACTTTTTAATATAGTCTTGTCCAGGGGCATGACATTTCCTATGTTTCCCATATGTTTCTAGCGCGCCGAAAAAACTTTTGGGTTCATTAGCTATTTTCTGTCAGTGTAGAATGAATTAGTAAATAATAGTAATACAAAATAAAAGACACTTTAATATAGAATAGGCAACCGAAAACCCCAAATTGGCAACCTACGTAGTTTTGGAGATATCTCGTGAAATGTCTACGAAAACAGGGAAAAATTACAATAAAATCGGTCGCATTTTTCAGAGCTAATGTCACTCCCCTGGTCTTGTCGGTGTTCAATTATGGGGAATAGGAAAAGTCACCGAATTGACCATTGTACTTAAAGGACAAATATCTGTTGAGTTCGTATACAATAAATAAATAAAGGTGTTGGATTGTTATAAGCGATAATTTGGCAATAAGACTGTAGTTTACCAAATGTCGTCGGCTAAACCTTTCGGAAAGTCTTCGGAAAGTTAAATCAAATGAAGAAGTAGTTCTACTTGAATTTGGCTAGTTGTGTACTAGTTGTTTTGAATTTATCGCCTAAATATCTATTAGTAGCAGATTAAGTCAAGAATGAAGTTTACCTTTTTACGTTAGTCTGTATTCGCAAGTAGAGTAGAGCAGAGTAGAGTAGATTGGAAATAGTTAGAGGGAATACCTCTTAATTGATGGTGTGAAAGTCAAGTATAAAAAAAATGGAAGGTTTCCGGATCAATTATCAATATTTATGTATCGGTAGACTTGACATGGGAATTGTTCTTAAAATGCATATAGGATTATGCAGTGAAAGAACTGTTCTATAAGTCTTCTAAACAAGTCCATAACAAGATGTATTGCGAAATAAATACATAAATATATGGACCGACGTGAAGAGCAGTACAGCGGAAGAGTGAATGCAGTGACCGAAGGATGGCCGAGTCGGGTCAAGTCAACCCTCAAACCGTTAGCAGAGTTCTGGAAGATGGACAGAAAGACGATATGACGTTGATATCAACCCACAACCATAACGACAATCTAAGGACGAAGAAGACAACAGGGAGATGACGTTATCAACCCTCAACCGAACCAGCCGAAGGACGAAGGAAGTAGAAATCAGATGGATTCTGACTGGAAACAAGCGGACGTAAATGAGTGAAATTGGAGTTACTATGACAAGAGGAGACCATGCCATCTAAATTGGTTTGAAGCTGAAAGTGGATAACTTTAGTTATTGCAGCTTTTGAGATTTGGAATGACCTTATCGGAGGTCGTTGCTCTAGAAAGAAATTATTTGTCAGGATGTGCTTAAATGAAATTCATGCGGAGTCGGTTATTAATTCCGAAATTCGGTAATACAAACTGTATTAATAGATCAAGTATTACACGGAAGTTTATTGTCTTTGATTTAGATGCAGGCTAGTAGCGAAAGCCTGTAGTGTTTTATTAAAGTGAATGTGATCTCATAAATACTGATGCAGCAAGTAAGACTCTGAAGGGGTTAAGATCCGATACGAATCTTTTGATTGAATGTTTTGGATCGGTTCAGTTGTCTTAAGCGCACACATATAAAAAGCTAATGTTATGTTCCAGTTCTCGTTTCAGATGCTGACTGATAACCCAATACTCCCATCGAGATGTTTTAACATCATGTATATGGTTGAGTAACTGCAGTTGGGTAATGTCGAGCATCGTAGATGGCCATCGGAAAAGGAAATCTAGATCTAGTGAAGAAAGACGTCCAACGATATTGCGCAATTGTCGAGCTTATCAACTAAGTTGCTCGATGTGTGGATTGTAAATGTAATCCACGGTTTACTCCAATCCCAGTGATATGGCGGGTTCACGATAATGTGTTCGAGTTCCCTTGCAATTATTGCGATGTATCATGCGAAAGATTGGATGTAAATGTCTGGCATCAATCCCAGTGGTAGGCGAAGTTCGATTCAACTTCGTGTTACTATCACGTAACGGATAGGTGTTACAGGTTACGCCATAGTGCAACGGGGTTCGTGTCAAGCTGGATGCGCTCCTCGTGATATTGGTTGGACATTGCAATACAATGTCCTCCAATGGCCCTAACATAATTATACAACGGTTCAATCCTGTTCCCTTACTTCTTTCTCACCGAGACGGTGAATATCAGGATTGGCCGATTGTTAAGCCATGCCTAAACGGGGATCCAAATCCGTCCCGTGGGCAACCCATCCTTTAGACAATTCCTTGTCTTTCCCTCACAGGCACAGTGGGCAACGGTTAGAGCTTGGCGCTCAATTCAAACTCACAGTCAGTAGAGCCCTCTGCCGATCTATCGATCGGCAGAGAGAGACATTCAGTATGGCTCAGGCTGTCGAGTGGAGTGTCACGGCTCGTGCGGTGGGCCGTTGTTTCACGCCACTTAAGCCCTGAGTCCTCAAATTCCCCACTGTAAAGCCCCGTGGCTTTACAAAAGTATCTTTTTTAGAACTTCAAATAGATTTTCGCATTTTTCAAGATCTACTTGTGGATGGTAAGACTCTCGTTAAGCGCCCATATAGTTTTGACCATTCTTCTTTGTCTTGGAAAAGAGCAAAAAATTAAAATTTAAACACTGAAAAATATATTACCTGCATATTTTAAGAAATTCACTAAATTCGAAGGTTTATAAAGTAAGCCCTACTTGATTTAAAAGTACTGAACGCATTTCGAAGATGTTTTCAATACTGACCCACTGTCCCTTATGAAACTATATACAGTTGCTCTGAAGTGCTCATATTCAGAATATCAGTTTATTAAACATACGCAATAAATTAAAATTTAATTAATTTAATTTAAATTTGTGATCTCTCTTGGTTTTATATGTAGCAATTACTCGTATATTAGTATAATAATCATTAAACCGTTACATGTGATTTCTAAAATCATTGCAAAAGGAATGCAAAAAGACGGTACTAAAATTGACACATCATTATAGAAAAGAACTAGGTACAAGTAGTAATTATTAAAAGAATCATTTTCTAATCATCATTTGGATTAAATTTCTGGTCAGTCGGGTGATAAAGGATTGATGGAGGAAAAGCACTTGACTGGTAGCATGAACAGTTCTCTAGGCATTGACTTTTAATTGAATAAATTAACTATTTAATGGTTCTCTTGTGAGAGAGAAAATCAATTTGTCGATTAGTCCTTTACACGTCCATCACAGCTTTCAAAGTGTCCAGTTGGTACCAAACTATATTTTTCATGGAACCCCATATGAATTCATGGGGTTGTGAATGAACAGAAATGAAATAAATTATTTCACTGCCCATATACTCCACATTCCCTATTCATATGACCATTTACCATTGTCTATCGTCGGGAAAATTAGTGCAATTCTGAAAAACAGACAAGTGTTAAAAAAAAATGTGCCCACTAAAGCCACAAAATGTCAATGTTACTAACTTTTAGGGGGACGAAATGAATGACTGGTAAAAGTAATTTCTCTAATGAAATATTTCCCACATGATTTTCCCACTTGTAAAATTGTTCAAAAATTTAACAGATAATTTTATTAACGTATCGCAACTCTTTTTTGTAGCCTAGATTTACCCACGAACGTACAGAAGTGGAATTTGATGAATACTGGACGAGATGAGTTGTGGATGACCATTAAATTAATACTCAACAAATCTAACCCATTGACCATCCCCCATTGTACGTCAAATGAGGAAAAGCTTTCAAAAGTGTGGCGAGAAAAATGATGCACTTGCCACAGAATCTCCAGAATTCACAACACAATAGAAAATGAAAATCCATTTTTCCAATTCAAGAGGGTTTTTTATTTCCTAGAGATGTAAGAACCTGGGAAGTATATTTTTGGTCCCTGGAAAATGGAATGAAAAATTTATTTTCCCAAAAGATGTGAAAGGGTTGAAAGAATGAAGAGAAAGAGTGTCACCATCAGTGGCCAAATGTCAATTTCTTATAAATTGATCTTCATTTTTCATCCTAAGAATAGAATACCCTTTTTGAAAGATTTCAGTCGAAATACCCTTCGTGGCGTCGTAGATTTCCAGTAGATTTAATTGCAATCGGATTTAAATGCTTCATATCGTATAATGTAAATTATAATTCCGTATTAGATAGGAATTGTGGTAAAATTATCATTTTTATGAGCTTAAATGTTCTACTTAGGGGAATGGAATGGGTTAATTGATATAGTAGTTAGTCTATAATGCAAGTATCAGTGTTTCGAATCTTATTAAGGGGTAATATCTACCAGAATGTCGAAAATTATCGGTTTCTTTGTATATGAGTGTTATTATTATGTCTTGATGGACACAAAAATATTTTGTATTTCAATTTCAGAAAAAAATGTATTGTCAAGTGTGCTAATCCGGGCGCTTCGCTATCTGGATCGTTTATGACTAATCCACTTAAAATAATATTTTTATCCATTAAATAAGTGAGTGTAATCGACTCATTTCAATCTTGTGCCAGCTGGGTTCTTCACTAAAAATTTTCTAGCAGTGATATTTTCGCTAATGACAGCTGGTTGATTGAAAACATTTATTGTTTTTCTCCTTGTAAAAAAAAGTATTTTAACCCATTCTTTACCATGGTATTATACATCATACGCAAATTGAGTCATTTTAGATGATTTATTTCTGGGCAATTGATAATCGAATTGCTTCGGGAATGGATTTTTAGTAACTTTAGTCCTTCAATTACTTGGGAAATATAGTCCGACAGAGATGGGAATAGATTATGTTGTTCTTCTCTCGCTTTGCGGAAAGTCATGGAAAATTTTTTGCTCAAAATGGCGGACGGAAAATACGTCATCCTGTCGAATTTGTTAAAATTGGCTTTCATTCTCTTCCCTGATTTAAATTCTGATTGCCAATTTGTTTTCTTGGATAGTTACTCTACCTAAATCAATAGCGTTTTTAATTAATTAATGTAAAGAATTTAAATTCAGTGACCGTTAAGACATGTGTTTGACAGAGGCTCATCGCGCCCCCATAATAGGTAAAAATTTATTCTTTTCCAAGAATTCATCTATTAATCTGTAAGAAACTAATCCTAAAATTTGAACATTCTATCTAAAGTATTTCTGGTACATTGACTGAAAGGGGTAAATCCAAAGGTTTAGTTAAAAGTGAATTAGCGAAAAGGCGACCCAGTTAGTGCATACCGACTTATTTCAGTATTATCATTATTTTATAAATTTTCTTTAATATTTTTGATAATTTTTTTGTATATTATGTTTCTGAATGAAACAGTGAATATTTCTATGGATTTAGAGGAAGTAAAAACGAATTACACCAGTTCAAAAACAAACGTTTTAGTAGAACTCTTCGGAAAACGATCCAGTTACCAAAACAAAACCAGATTCTATTCTTTAGACTAGAGGTTTAGCCCATTTCTCAAAGGTCTCAAGATCTAAAATAACGGGCAATTTTATTCTTTTTTAAGAACTTAATAGTTCGTTGATATTTATTAATCCAATAGTAAGTTATTTTTTCCAAAAAATCATGCTTGAAGAAATTAGAGGAGTTACGCCCTATGGCTAAGCCTTAGGTCTGAAACCCATATTATTTTGATCTCTAAATAGTAAGAAAAACTGGTTTTGTTTTTGGGACACCGGTGTCCAACTCGTCCTTAAAGAGTTAAGTGTATTAAAACTTTCATAAATTAAATAGACAAGCGACTATAGTTAATTCCGAATTGGGATATTCCACTTCAAAAAGCTATTCAATGCAGCATAATTTTTTGATAACTGATATTTCCAACTTTTATTCATAAATTAAGTGTAATGTGCCTCTCAAAATTGTTTTCAATCACTCTATTATTCTTCTATGAAAAAGGATAGGGTAAGTGTACCAAATTCCGGCCAGCTTTCAATTTCGGCCACTGTTTTTGTTCCTGAAATTTACATGAATTTTTAGTTTTTGCATGCTTTAGAGATTATACAATACAAAAAATAACAAAAAATGTCGCTTAGACGAAGGAGATTATGTAAAAAGGACTTTGGTAGAATTCCGGGAGGGCGAGGAACTATGAGAACGAAGGTGGCCGAAATAGGCCCAAAGGCTATGTCTACATTTTTATTAATTTTAAAAGCCATTAAGAATGATTTTAGATAAAATAAAGGCGATATACTGTATACAATGTTCCAAGCAACACTCCTTAAGTAATAAGAAAAAATTAAATTTGTATGAGAAATATAACATTTTAAATTTAAGACTTTGATGTTTGCATGCAACTATGCCGAAATTTGGCACATTTACACTATTTTGAATCAAATCAACTTCCTTCAAAGAACTGCTATTAAACTTTCCATTTAACAGATAAAATTGTTATTAATCATAGTCTAATTAGGCGGTATAAATAACCTCATCGGCTGTTTTTCCAAATCTAAAAAGTCTTTAGAATTCTTGAGAAGACCTTAAGAATGTCAAAACACCAAAAAAAAAACAAACAGACCATCTTAATGACTAAATTAACACTCATCGAAAGAACGACTCCAAAAACTAGTTTAATAAGATTATCACGAATAGAACTTACAAATACAAGATAATGTCTCTAAAATTAAAAGCACCTCATTTGTTTGAAAGTCGCAAAATATCAAAATATATCAGTTTAACAAATTAAATTAAATATCGCAAAATACCCATGTTCCGAATAGAGTATTCCATTATAATTCATTTTCATTCCAGCTTATTTAAGTATTTAACTCAATTAAATCAATTAAGTCTGATTAACTAACTCTTAATTAACATGATGAAAATTACAAACTGAAAATACAAATTTGAGTTTAGAATAAATAATAATACAACTGAAACAATATTAGTCTAAGCCAGTTATTAAATTGGAAATTGGCTTAATACACATTCATTTATTGTTATAGATTGCCAATAAAAAGTAGGAAATTAAGTCAAGGAAATAAGTCATTTAGTTTTCAAATTAGAGGGGCCTTAAGATGAAAGATCAAATGCTATTTTCGCCAATTGAGTATTAAATAATTCAGTTTTAATTAAAAATATCACGAATTTCTTTAAAAGATCTTTAAAACGGATATAGAAAAATAATGAAAGTGTAGCGATCTGAGTGAAATATTATTAAAAGTGAATATTTTTGTAAGTATTAAAATAAAAATTCGGAGTGTAAATAAGAGTGAAGATGGATTGAGAGATACAGGATATTCAAAAAATGTTACATGAAAATTAAACAAAATATAATAATCTTTGAATGGATAATGAATAAGGTTTATCATGAATATAGTAATATATTCTTTTCGAAAACAGAATGCAAAACAAAGCTGAAGTAACTCGCTCTCTCATACCGAATAATGTATCCCAGAGTACTTTAGTGAAAGTAAGAATAAGTAGGGTATTAACAAAAAAGGGGTGTTATTATCTCGCTGCATATAAACAGGGACAAGTGAAAATTGAAGGGCAGCAGAAAACACTTGCGTGTTTTTTTTGTTTCAAGATTAGCGTTTTTAAGTCTATAATTAGAGATATCTGTTGCGATCTGTTAGATCCAGCTGGATGCCTTCGGAATGCGAAATATTTAGGACAGGAAAGTCTGGGTTTCTTCTGATAAAAAGACCTTGATGAATTTACCTCTTTCCTCCAATTGGCCAATTTAAAAAAATGTAAATACTTAGAAAATAATTTTTAACTTCTGTTTTAAATTGTGAAATTAATCCATAATTGTGTTTGAATATTTAGAGGCTTTGGAGCCTCCCCTAAGAATATTGATTGAATAAACCGACATAACATTTAGTGCCTTAGAATTGATATCCATATAGAAGAAGGTAGGGCAGTTCCTCGCTTGCATAAGAAAATTTAATTTTTTAAAATACTCAGCCAAAATTAAAAAGAAAAAGTTTTCCCTATTTTCGAATACAATGGTAAAAATAAAAGGATCAAAATTGATCTTTTTGCAAAGGATGGATTAAATTAACATGTTCTATTATTATGAAAAATATGCATTCATAGTTCGAAACCTGATCCATTCATTGCAAAAGGATCAAATTTGGATCAATTTGATCCTTTTGATTTTACCACTGTAGTCAAAATCTAAAAGATTAGATTAAATTAGATTAGATTACAGTGGAGGCTGTTCCTTGCGGAGCCGCTACAGGTCTCCTTTTGGGCCCATTATGCATCTTGCATAGGGCAAGATGGTTCAAGTCAACTCGTTTTTCGGATAAACTCCATTAAACAGAGTGGCTTTAATCTTGATAGGTCCTCATCAGACTGCACCGCTTTTTCCAGCAGCACTTGTCTGATGTAATATAAGCTGGGGCAGTCCCACACATAGTGAATGACCGTCTCACTTTCATTTAATCTTCTGCACATTATGTTACATTGGACATCCATCCTATTTAGATGTTTGTTTAGAGACACTGACCGATTAGAACATTATCAATCTACCGGGCTCTCCAGCGACTGCTGTCTACCTAGGTACGCTGTTCTTTTCTTATCCAAGTTGGTCATGGACTGTTCAGACACGCGACAACCCTCAGTCGCGACCCATTCCGTTTGATAAAGTTTTAATAAATCGTCCTGTATAATAGATTTCCTCATTTGCAAGGAAATCCCTACAGCGGGATCAATGTATTGTATTTATTCTTCATCTTGATTGTGACATTTACAATTTCACCTGCGGCCATCGCCGTCTTAGCGTTGGTGACCAACCTCAAGAGCCAAAACGATGGAAAAGCTCTATCACGGGTTGTATAAGCCACAGTAACGTTATTTGTTTACAGATCTTTCATTAAATAAGAACCATTTAATAAGAATGTCAGGAAATGTCCACTCAATCAACAGACAGGGTCAGGCTGTGGTAGCCGTTTGGCATGGAGGGTAAAAAAATTATAATATAAATAATAATGATAATAATGATAATTAGTGTCGGTCAGTCGAATGGTGAACATCACAGATCAATTTGTGATCAAAGTTCAAGTGCAGTGTAACAACTCCCACCTGTACGTGATTTTCCCTGCCATATTCGATACCTGATGAAGAGGACATCCATCCTCGAAACGTCGTAGAGAATAAAATTGTGAAAATCAAGAAAGGTTCAGTGTCTCCGTCTATTTCCTGATAATAATAAATTAATGAAGAACGAACCACGAAGATATATCTCGATCCATTATTGTGTTTCATTTTTTAATTGCACTCAATACACCGACGCTCGCCGGAAGGACATTCTGTCCTAAAATAAGAGTAGGAAAAAGGCTCATAATTTTGTCCAGTTTCTTATTTTGGACACTTTGAGGATAAAATTGGACACTAAAAATAAATTGATTAAAATTATGGATTTTTATCTCAATATTTGATGAATAATGAATTCTATATTAATATTTGTTCTTTTTGGAAGATTCTAACACTAAATACGTTAAATTTTGAATACGATTTGAGTTAAAATTGTTTTATTGAAAATTCAGTGTGAGCAATTGCTTACGAGAAATATGACAGAACTTCATGTTTACTTCAGTTTTGTTTAACTGCGGTGAAATACTAACAATGTTTCTTCGCTTTTTTAAGTGATATTATTGAATATTCATTGAATATTGTGTTGATTCACGTTAGTGGTGATTTGTATATTTGACCTGAAGTGAGATTTACCTTGTGGATTACGTTTTTCGTGTGAAAAATGGGAAATTTTCTTAGACATTCACCAGAGTGAGGTGATACTTCTTATTTTGGACAGGTGTTTTTCTCACGAAATTTCGTGAAGTTTTAGCTTTTGTGATGACTAGGTTGTATAAATGCCTGGAGAAACAAAGGAGCATCATCTCTACAAAAGAGATGTAGCGAGAAATGCCTTGAAAGGCTCCGGGAAAGGCCAGGAAATGAGCGAAACCGCACGTACTTGGAGTACCGAAGTCAACTCACTTTAATTATTGATATGGAAAGTTTCCGGGCTTCTTGGGACATTCTACGTTTCCCTTACATGAACAGGAAGAGGACTTGGTAAGATTGGTTTATGAAATGAAGAACAAAGGGCAGTCTGTTGAGGCGGATTAGCAGTCCATATTTATAGACAAGTTGTCCAAATTAATACCCAAGTTGTCCAAAATAAGAGTCAAATTCACCTCTACATATCAATTCATTTTTAAACGTATCAAAACTATTTTTTTTTAAATAAGACGATAAATAGCTTGCCAAGTTTCTAAATAACCCTTCTAAAAAGAGAGTAGCAAGAAAAGTAAATAAGTATTGAAAATATCGCACTTCAAACTTGGAACATCGATGCTTATAAGCAGACTGGTCAAAATTATGAGCCCTTACCCTATCATCCACCGTCGGCTCATCTTTCTTTTTAGGTATAATGTATCTTATCTCAGCCTTTCTGCCAAATAGTTCGTATTTATAAATAGATGTTTGATAGTTTTGTCTCTAACTAATTGATTTTAGATTAACCGATACTAATTAAAGTACGAGATTAGTTCAGGGACAGGACAAGAACAATGATTATTCAAAGCCGATTCAAAGACGAAAACATAGTATCGGTTAGGTGCTGCCATCTAACATTTATCATATTGTGATAATTCAGTCTGACAGTTGCGTTCGTATTCTATTATGCTCCAGAGGCGCGAAATTTTAATATTAGTGGTGCATTTACATACTAGTCTGTCTTTCAATTCACCGACTGTTTAACTGTAACCTGAAATTTATTCACGTATTAATAAAATTAGCTCATACGCCATACCACTTCCTCTCTATCCGAGACACCTCCTTCCGCCTTTTTTTAGGTTCATAAAACATCAATAACAAGGAGATGAATATTGTCTGGTCACACCCGTGAATTTAAAGTAAGGGATTTATTTATGAGCCTGATAATTAAGTAGGATCACCCTTATATAGTTTTCATGGTGGAAATCCTTGGCCGTCTTAAAGACTCCCACTTCCGTTTGTACTTTTTTTTCTCTACGTACACCCAATTCCAGGAAATCCCCGTAAAAAACTGGTGATGATCGACCATCTTGACACACTAAAGATGAAAAGGTTTTACAATATTATCGCCTCGTTTTTTTTGTAATATACATTTTCGTTGCATTACAGACGACTCTGCTCGAGGTAAAATGTTATTTGCTGAAAGCGATTCACAACACACATGCTGCTTTTAATGGCATTTTCAAGCAATTTTATTGTACTCTTGTGGTCCGTAGCGCCAATTGAGCCAATACCCCCAAAAGTTTGCTGTTTGTTAGAAAATCGCGACATCAAACAGTTTTCGGAGGGTCTCATGGGAGATTTATATTGTTGTTTTCCTCTGGATTGCTTGTGTGCAGGAAACTGGATCAATTGAGTTCAAACTGTGGCACACAAAATGGTCTTGAATGGTGCAGGGAAATTGATGTTTGGTGCTTTTTCAGCCCAGGCAAAAACCTGTGTGCCACAGAATCACTAGATAGTGTAATTGAGAAAGTGGAGCTGTTTTATGGAAGCACAAGAATGTGTTTAATTGATCAGCTTCCGTATTACTTTCGCGTAACCCGCAATTAGCATTGGGTTCAATATATTCTTGGTAAATTGAATGGGAAGTTTGTGGTAGCATAGCCAACAACAAAAAAATACCCAATTAGACATTGAGATGAAATGTTTCAGGAAAACTTTCATGGTTAGAAAAACATGAACTCGTCACTCATTCTGTCTCGGAATCTTTTGCTCTTATGCGATGTGATAATTTGTAAGAAAATGTTCACAAGTCCAGAACACACTCCTCTAGTGCTTCGATACTCAATGGCCAATTTAGGTGCTATGAGAAGAGGAAAAAATTAATGTATCTCTCTTTTTTTTCACCTTTCCTCCTATAAGTCCTCTTTCTTAAATTTTCATCATACAAGTGTCAATGGTGTTGTTATACTAACAGTTTCTCCAACAACTTGTCGAACTTTTTGCTCGTGTTGATTCTGTTCTTTCCGGTTGATTAATTCGACTGTGGCTGGAAGAAAACATCTCGAGATATTTTTCACTTTATAACAAAAATATCTCGATTTACTTCTTTTTCCAACGCATTCACCCCGCGTGTCCATCCCAACGTAAAAAAAAGTTCAATTTTTTTTTCAAAACGACACGAGAAAAAGAAGAGATTTAATGTATTTCTTGAGCTTTTTAGCCGTGAGCAAAGAAGTTCCTTCTTTTTTTGTTTTTAATACAACAGGGAAGTCAACCAGAGGGACAGGGCGGTGATTTTGAAATATCGTATGTTAATGATGCAAATCACTTTTGAATTTGAAACTTTTTAGCTTCGATAGATGAGAGGTTTGAATTAAAAAAAAAATAAAGAAAAAGAAAAAAAACTTATCTCCCAATTAATTACACTTAGAGAGGAGAATTCAGAGAAGATTATATCTTAATTAATTTCTCTCATTTCTTCTTCATCGTCTATCATTATTATTTTATTCAAAATGCTGATGTGGTACTCTGGACAGACACTAATGCACACAATAGATCCCCAGTTGTCGGGGTTTTGAATTAAACAATCGATTGATGATGGAGAGATTGATAATGACCGATAGAGATGAAGGCATTCCACTGCGAATGCTCCAATTTGATATTCAAGACACACAAAAGCGCCACGAAGCATCATGTCTAAAGTACAACTATACAAAGAAGATACACCGGTCGCTACATCAAAATTCCACAACAGCGGTATACAGGGTGGATCATATACCTCCCAATCAGCAAAAATTAAAAATCCTGAATATACAAACGCATATTAGGTTTAATTCACTAGGCTGCATCATTCCATCAGTGTATATATTGTTACGCCCAAGTAGTACATTACAGAAGTAATACCCCAAGAAACAATTTTTTCTTAATATAGTCTTGTAGAATTCCTTAAGTAAGGCAGTATAGAACCAAAAATCTTTTTATTTACTTATAACGCTCTTAGTTCTATCATCGAGATCACTATAAGTAAAGTGGCGCACTCTTAAGAATCTTAAGAGCTTCTATAGGAATTTCAACAGAAAATTATCACTCTATGTCTTTTAAAACTGCACTAAAAAGCTTGTTTAATACTTGGTTCTATAAGGCAGCTGTTTTGCTTCTTGGGACCTTTTCATTGCCTTACTTTAAGTTTCAAAAAGCATTCATTGATGGGATTGATGGTCATTAAATAGTCGAATAAAGTTAAGTGTGAAGAAATATGTGAGTTCTCATGTGAGGATCTCAGTGGCGCAAGATGCAAGACCGTTGGCTCTTGGGCGGTGAGATCTCTGAGTCGACTCTCACAGCTGTGAGTTTTAGTCCTGCCCGGTGCAAGCAACTGAATGTCTAGAAAAAATACTTTTTCACTGTAATAAAACGTAATAAAATGCACCGCCTCTGTCCAAAAAAGCTTCAGGAGTACGGAAGTAGCATTCACTACGGGGAAGGCGTTCTAGGGGCTATCTACGATCAGCAATTCTTCCAACACGGGGAACTTTGTAATGATTAGGGGAATGTAGGCATGGTTCGCACAGGTGAACTTTCAAACGATGCGAATTATCTCTTTGTTTGCAAAGAGCCTCATGAGCTTAATAATTATCTATTTAATGGCTAAGAAATGACAACTAGCTTTTTGCAGATAAAGAGAAAATTTGCGTTGTTTGAAGGTTCACTCTGTGCGAACCATGCAAACATTCCCCTACTTTGTAATAGCAAATAAAGTGCCTCGAAATGATTAATATTAATATAGTTAACTTTTCGTCAAAATGACTACAAAGTTACTTATATCTGACTCAAAAATGACTTGTCAATTAAGTACTTTCCCGCAACTATCAATGTCACTTTACAATGTTTAAATCTATTTGTAATAAGTTCCATACGCTTGAAAAAACCCTGGAGGTCATAAACGTTACTCAGGGGCCCTTCAAGCTCAATAAAAAGTGAAGCTATTTTTCACTTTTCCTTGTAAAAATTTTGCAAATATTGCACCGCGACTTAAACAAATTTGCTCGTAGTTCTTGTATTATTTCGGAGTACATTATGAAATATGTATTTTTAGATAGCTTTTAATGCAGAATTTCGAAATATATCAGACTGATAAGTCAATTCTCTTTGATTGATTAGTTTATATAAGACCTAGTCATTAATTTTCGAGGAATAAAATATCAAACTTGTCATTTTTCAGAAGGATTTCGTTAATTTTCCAAGGACTGATAGCCCGTTTTTAGGCTTGCGTCTCGATATTTTTAAGTCACATAGTAATACCTACACTAAGAGAAATCCGAAAAAGTTAATATAACATTCCGGAAATGTTTATTTTACCCTGCAGTATTGATCCGAAATCGGTGTAAATATTATGCTTTTTGGGTGTGTTAGGGGTTAAAGTTATCTTTTTTCATGTTAATTTTATCCTTGAAAAGGTGTAAAATTAACATTAAAAATGTTGATATATTTTTACACTTAAAAAGTGTTGAAATTATGAGGAAAAAAGTCAATCGTACACCCGTTTTTTCTCAGTGCACAAAGCGAGCCTAATACCATCTTTGGCGAACGGTTGGACCGACTCCCATACATTTTTGCCTGTTGTCCATATGTTCCATTTTCTGGTTTTTTTTAGAATGCTGCTTAATTTATTTCAGTCAAACAATTTTAAATTAAAACGCAAAAAACCTTTTAAAACAAAAACTTTTGGTATTCCGGTCAGAGAACGAAAAAGTAGAATTTTTAAATTAGCTTGGGAGTACTTCGTTAATTCAAGACGCGATATAAACCAATCATTTAAGCTATAAAATGCTTAAATAAGCTGATAGTGCTATCAGTGAAGTATTTTTTATTCAAGATGTTGTTGAAGTCTTATTCAGCGTCGGATGACAATAATATTCTAGAAAATCCAAGTATCTTTTATTATTAAGTCATATAAAACTCAATAAATATGAAGAATTAAATAAAGTTAAAAGCGATTTCTAAGTTTATGAATATTTTGTAAAGATAAATTTCAGATAAATGATCATTTATGATGAAGAAACGTACGTCAACTGTGTATTGTCGCGCAATAAAAGACTGTTAAATGCACATAAAGACAAGGACTATAGTTTTAGAAACATTTCGAAAAATATATATTTTGTTTCATAGCAATAGCATGTTCCAAGCGTACTACCTTCGGACAATTCAAGCTTCAGACTTCGGAGAAGTTAATATTTTTTCTATATTTTATATGGATTTGGGCTTTACAGAAAATTTAAGGCATTGGACTAGCTATTAAAATATAATCTTATAATGGGTCAAGTTCATTAAAATCGTATTGAAAATAAAAAATGATTTGTTCCAAGCTTGAGTCGTCCGAGTGTAGCGCTCTTTCCCCTACAACTATTTGTACGAATATGTGTTTCTACATACAAGTCGTTAGTATTTGAAAGGAAAGTCCATTAGTGGATGTATAACCCCTACACTACATTTGATAAGATGATATCTTTTTAAAGTATTCAGTTGCCAATCAATTTTGCAAATCATTTGACTCCACCAAACCCTATTGGATCACCCTACAATCAAATGTGAAGCTCTCATTGAACTCTTCCAGTCCATTCCAAGAATATGATCACAAAGAGGTACCACACTCTGGATGCTTGAAGACTGATAGCCAGGTCCATTCATTGGAGCACCGTCTATATTGTCTCCCTGGACTCCCGTGTAAGAGGTTACGTTCAGCAACAAATAAATAAATCAAATTAAATATTTATGTTGTGTCCCCATTCACCAGGCCAATGACCACCAGATCTCTTTTGGTGATGTACTGAAAGACGTTGGAAATCGATTCGCATGGTCTTGCAGTCCACCAGACTCCGGTTCATGCTTCTCTTGTGCTCTCCATGGAATTGAACAAGTGCCAAGTTGTATGGATAGGGGCACAGAAGCCGTCAAATGGCGACAAATTTGAACAAATCACTTATCACGTCAGTCTTTTCTCTCCGTATCATACCATATCGGCCCCAAAAAAGGCATTTCTTTTGCATACGAAGAGAGGAAAACAACCAAATACACGATTGCCGAGATGAATTATGACGGATGATAAAAAAATCTTGAAAATGATAAACGAGGGGCGTTTCAAAATTTAACATTGAGAGCGGTAGTTGGATTTTGCAGACTATACAATTGTAATGATGTGGAAAACTATTTTTCATCACGTAAAAATTAAAGTCTAAAATTAGAATGTTATGGAATCAAGATGAACGAACATGATGTTCTAAAGGAGGTAGAATCATCGGTAGTTTAAACCTTATCAGTGAGATATTATCAAAAAGGAAATACACTTTTTAATATAGCAATCAATTGTACAGATTTAAGAGAATTACACATATGTAGGAGATATTATCATTTAGCCATATACTGAGAGATGGTTAAATGTTACCAGTATACGAAATGAGCATTGTTGCAACTAAAATCCAAGACTCGAACCAATCTACCGTAAAGTGTGGCTTGTTGTTACACTGGAAAAAAAACGGGGGTGCGATTAACTTTTTTTTTGTTCATAATTTAAACACTTTTTAGGTGTAAAAATATATCATAATTTTTTAATGTTAATTTTACACATTTTTAAGGGTAAAATTAAAATAAAAAGGGTAACTTTAACCCCTAATACACCTAAAAAGCATAATATTTACACCGATTTCGGATCAATACTGCAGGGTAAAATTAACATTTTCGGAATGTTATTTTAACTTTTTCGGATTTCTTTCAGTGTACGCTCTAGGTTTTTTTCAACACTCATGAGGTTAAACTCAAGCTTTATGGAGTGTAAAGTGTAACGATGTCTGAGGCTTGGTTTAACCCTTATTGAGTGTATATAAAAGCCCTATCCTGGAAATTGTGTTTTTCTCCCGTTTTCTTTATTATTATTTTTTGTTATTAGTTAAAAAAAGAAAGATACGAAAAATTTTAAATTTGTCAATAGTTATATTTATGCTAAACCCTTTATTAATTTCTTAGATTGTCGAAAACGAAATCTAATAGACTATTAGACAATCGAACGCTCTCTAAAGCCCCTTATCCATCTACCTTTCACTTTAATACATTTCTATCAAGGTTCAAGATGTAAAATTTATTGAGATAGAGAAAGGAACAAGCGGAGAGGGAGCGAGAGAGATTGATAAACATAATTCTAAAATATCTTAATTATTCAATGTATTTTAATAGCTCAATAATTCAACATTGTATTACCAGTCCCGTGGGACAAGTCTGACATTGCAAATGAATGAACCCAAAACACTAATCATTTCGTTATATATCTATCTTGATGGATGATTTATTTAGTCATAAAACACAAAACCTAATGAGCAACTATAAACCTACATATTTGATGACAAGTTTTTATCTATTTTTCGCAATTTATGCATATATTTGTTGTTATTTTGTTGTCATATTGCTTCTAAAAACACTTTTAATGATGTCTTCTGAATGAGTTGCTATTTTTTTTTAATTTTTTAAAATAAAATTTTACATATTAATTTATTAACATTGAGACTAGAATATTTTACATTCATTCCGATTATATATATTTAAATTATAAATTCTTAAATGGTTAAGGAGAAGATCCGTGCAATCTATAAGTTAATCGGATTAGCGAAGTTAATACACAGTAATAAATTCAGTTTAGCATTTGGTATAAAATTTACCTGATGTTCGTAAATAATTATAAAAATTATTGCATTTATGATAAAACTTCTTCATGCAATTGACTTTTTCATTAGCATTGATTGAGACTGGTATATTTCACGATTTCCGTCTTTTAGTTATATCTTGTAGAAATAATTTCTATGAAGTCGATTGCAATTATAGAAATTAGCATTTAATTGTTCAATATAACTAAATAGTTTTATGAAAAAGCTGTGGATACCGCTATGTTTAAAACATAATTTGTCACTCTAGAACTATTAGTGCGGGATCTCTAGCTATAAACTGTATCTCTCGGGATGTGAGAAAACTTTTTGTATTTCATTTAAAATTTGTAAGAGATAGGGGAAAGCATTCAGGCTTCGATAATACTCTGTCTTCGAACATTTCAGTGGCCTGTCTATGGTAATTTATTTCAATGGTATAGTCTTAAGAAATACATTTTCAGAAAAAATACCCAAACAGCAATTTTGAGGAAGATTACTGTTGGATGTATGTAATATGGAATAAAAAGTGGCTCCTATGACGGTCGTCAGAGCGTCGAATGACGGAAAGTGGGGAATAATATGACAGTTATAACGAAAGTGTCATTTAGCGTCGTAATAACTCTGAGATTACTCGCCCATGACTAACATATGACGCGCCAAAATAGACTCTTCCAGTGTCCTACCCATACGGCAATTTTGAGGATGATTACTATTGGATGTATGTAATCTGGATTCCAAAATGGGTCATATGACGGTCGTCAGAGCGTCGAATGATGGAAAGTGTGGAATAATATGACGGTTATTACGAAATTCACTTGGCGTCGTAATAACTCTAAGATTACTCGCCCGCGACTAAGTTATGACGCGCCATAATGGGCTCTTCCAGTCACTTCCAGTGTCCCTATAAAAATTCTTCGCCTCACTGGATATATCTGATAGGAAGTTTCACTTGTCAAATGCCAAATAGAATTACTCAGTGCTGTGAATTCACAAAGTAGTTGGCAATTTTGCGTGTTTTCTCAATAATATTACAGTGTGCAGTGTGCATTGGAAGGAAAAGCTCATCCGGATGAGAAATGTGTTGTGATTTAGAAAAAAGACTGTGTCGACAAAAATTAAATTGCGGATTTGACCGGAGACCACGACGGCAGGGAGGAAAACAAAGGTCAGAGAGTTTAACCTCACACATGCTTTACTTACTTCACTATTTGATAGTAACTTCACGCAATCTCGTGCAGCTGCAAAAGCGCACAGAAGAGGAATTCGCGCTCTAGAGTGATAAGGTGAAAGCTGCGCAAGCACAAACCCAAGCTCAAACTTAACCATGAAAGCACAAGTACTCGACTTACTTAATTGCGAATATGAGTTACTCACATGAATTATAGGGGTAACTGCAAAATTCAATAATGCACGGCACTCATCCCCTAAAGAGCGCTGTGTAGCACCCTCAGGCAGGGTATGCCTCAAAGCAGGTTCGCAACATTATGCAGTGTTTTGCTTAATAAATACCCGGACAATTTTTTGGAAAATTAAATTTTGTTATTCAGGTGTTTGCTCCTGTATCAGGAGTAGGGGAAAATACTCCCCCTTCGAACGTTCATGCCTTCGAATAAGGTGAATTTCTTTTACTTTTCTTAAGAGATTTCCACATGATTGTCACATAATTATCAATAATTGATAACAGGTTAACTAATATTTAATAGAAATCTTTAAATTTGTTAGGAAAACTTTAAAAAAAATTACATTATTCGAAGGTATGAACGTTCGAATTCGAAGGTAGAGTTCTTTCCTCTACGGTGTGATAAAACTCTTGTGTCTAAAAGAGATATTTAGTGGTAATTTTAATTGATTTTTGTATGTTGTTGCCATCCAGCTGGAATATTTTCGACATGTCGGACGGCTCATTCAGCAATAGTCGAACAGCAAAAATATTCGCAAAATTGACCAAAATTCCATAAAAAGTAGCAAAAAACAATGAAAGATGTGAAGAATTATTGAGAAAACATTGTCTAAGATTATAGTATAGCACAAAATTGTGAAGTGAATTTGACTTCTTCATTGAGAGTACATACGTCGATTTCGTACATATGCGGTAGAGAAGGACGGAAAGTGCTTTGTTTTTGGCGCTTCATTTTTTCGTACGGAAAAAGACCGTCCTTCGGAGCCGGTTTTATTACTTCATGTTAGAGTAAATTCTAAACCCGTAAAATAACTAATGAAATACTAAGTCATTTTTGAGTAATGGTTTGACTAAAATTCGACCCCAATACGACTAATTTTTAAGATTCCAATTAGGAGTATTTTTTGACCATTTCTTGTAGAATACAAGCCAGTAAAAAGAGATTACAAGTATAATCGTTGGTTTGCTTTTAACCATGATTATTCTTGTAAAGTTACTCAAATATGTATTTCTGCAAAACGCGTAACCTAAAAATGTGTAATTTAAATTTTATCTTAATGGTAAACTGTGTAATCAACTGCGAATGATTACACAGTTGTATACATTTTCTTACGTATTTCTTGTAATATTACACAGTTTTCGGACAAAACGTGTGCAAATTGCACAAATATGTATCAGTACACACGATTACATGTTTATGTAAAATTTACAATGAATATCATTGTAAATTGTAAATTGTAAAGTAATTGAAAATTTTTTTACTGTGAAGTAATTTTTGAGTCTGAGTAGTTTTTTGCTCATTGGGTAGGTTAGTTTTATTGAAGGAATATGGGAAAAATATGAAGTGTTCGAAGCCATAGTATGTACGAAGCCTGAAAGCCTTCCCCTATGGATTTCATGAATATTCTAGTTTAAGTGCAGCAATTTTATGAGGTTTAAAGTAATGCTTTCTCTACCACATAAACTGTGACCTATGCTGCCCATAAAGGCTAGAAACTATAATAATCTTGGGATTACATTCCTAATTAGTCGTCAATTTTAACAATGCAATTGCAATGAAATTATTAGTGAATTGAACAGAATTGTTATGCTGCAGTACAATAGAGAATTTCCATTACTAATCCACATCGTTGGTATTATCTTATTGTGTGCAATTAGGAGGAAGATTTATAAGGATGACACTGTGTCTTCCATATCTAATGTTGACCGAAAATGCTCTCTACACCAAGATACCAAAAAGGTCAGAGTGACAAGAAAAGTTGATTCGATAGAGTGGATAGAGACCTCCAACATGTTTTTCAGGTTCAATCCCAAAAAGGAATAAGTTGATGAAATTAATTTCTCTTGTTTAGTCCAATAAATACATCTTTCTATCGCTTAATTTCCGATGCCACTTGATATCTTTTCCATGTTTCCCTGTCTCACGGACTGTTTTCGGGTGTTTCTGATGTTTCTTGGGGAGGTGAAATAGAGACTAATCATTTGGTTTTTTTGGGTGCGAGAAAAAGAAGAATTATGGTAGGTGAAAAAGTGAACCTGTGCTTAATTCTCATGGTGAAACGACAGGCCTTTCAATTTCTAGCACAAGACTCTATTGACTTGAGGAGCAAAAACCTTTAACCTCTAGCCCAGGAAGCCGACAATTTTGTGGGTCATTAGGGACGACCCAAATAATTCTACTTATACATGAATACTCCCGCCTCTCTGGCCAAGAAAGGAAACACACGATAAAAAAAAAACTGAGACAAGATGGGAATTTTCTGGCCATCGTCTCCGATATTCTCAGTCCATCCACGAATTTCTTGTATTTGTACTGAAAATTACATTTGATGTAGAGTGAAAGGAGGATAAAGATAGTTTCGTGTCGTCTCGATAAATAATGTAACAAGTGATATGTTTTTTTCTGTTACAAAAATACCCGAAAAAAAACAAAAAACAGGCCCAAGAACTGAAGAAAAATCGAAGATTGGAGGAAGGGGCCAAATTTGGTGTTGAGAGACATCCAAGCAGGGCCTCACGCAATAACCCTCTCAAATTACAATTGCTGGATGGGCATTTTATTTTGTTGTCCATCATTTGAGAGGGCGAGAGAGCGTGATGATAATTCATGATTTCCTCCAAAATCTCTTTATGAAAAAATCTCTTGTCTCTAGGTGGCATCATTAATAATTAACAAGTTGAAATGTGTCCATAAAATGGCTTCAAAACTCAACTTTTTATGTGCCAATTTTATGTCCCATGCCGAGGGAGTTTCTCCTTTTACCTGTAATTCTCTCATTATCGCAGCTACTGTAGTGCTGCACTTTAGCCAATCACCACCGAAAGAGCCCTTATTACCAATGAATATATTTTAACACTAAACCTACCGACCGTTTTTGGTCGTTTTTCGGTCAAATGACAAACCGCGGTAGGGTAGGATACTCAACAAATTTGTCTTATGGAAAAGAGCGAAAAATTAAAATTTAAATACTGAAAAATATAATCACTGAGAAAAAATGGAGGTGCGATTAACTTTTTTTCCTTAGAACTTTAACACTTTTTAGGTGTAAAAATATATCAACATTTTTTAATGTTCATTTTACACCTTTTTAAGGGTAAAATTAACTTGAAAAAGGGTAATTTTAACCCTTAATACACCTAGAAAGCATAATATTTACACCAATACTGCAGGGTAAAATTAACATTTCCGGAATGTTATTTTAACTTTTTCGGATTTCTCTCAGTGCACTGAAAAATATATTCACTCACTGAGTGAGAGAAATCCGAAAAAGCCAAAATAACATTCCGGAAATGTTTATTTTACTCTGCATTATTGATCCGAAAACGGTGTAAATATTACCCTTTTTAGGTATATTATGGGTTAAAGTTACCCTGCTTTCATGTTGATTTTACCCTCAAAAGGTGCAAAATTAACATTAAAGAATGTTGATATATTTTTACACCTGAAAATTGTTAAAGTTATGACGAAAAAAGTTAATCGCAGCCTCCTTTTTTCTCAGTGATTGTACCGTTTCGATTTGTGTTAATTTTAAACCGGTCACTTTGACCGAGTCTTGGTAGGTTTAGTGTTAAATTGAACATTTCGAAAAGGTTTTGAATTTTGAAAATGTCTGATTGCTGATTGGATTAGCTTTCAGAAGCGCTTTTATCCTAAACCTTTGCCATTCGGTAACCAAGCTTTTGTATTTCTAATAACGATTTCTCAAGGTCAATGGTTAAAAACGTTCAAGTGAGTGTGTTTTTTAACCGAATGTGTATAATGTTTTGGGCTCATTGGAAAGATCCTGTCTTGCCAAGCCTGAACTTATTCCGATCATTTATGAACCGGTAATGAACCAGATCATAACCGATAACTAATAATTATAAGCGATAAAAAGACACGGATTCACCTTACTGCTTTTCACTCAATTTCACACAAAATAATCCACTTTTTCAACCTGTAGCACGGCTAGAAACCAAACAGTAACAGATATCAACTTCTGGTCTCCGACGGTCCTCCATTAGTCAACATTATCTAGGACAGTCATTTTCCCCGCACACCCCTCCTTTCCCACCAAAATAATGTCTTTTGGTTTATTTCGAAAACCGCTGCTACAATTTCTTTATTTTTCTAATATGTTTTAAAGGTAGTCCATGCGAATATTTCGTCCTTAGACACCTGTATTCGAAAACAATTTCGATATCGAATTTTTAAGTTTCAAAGTTTAAGCACTTTGGTGGGCCTATTTTTCAACCGATTTGCTTAGATTTGGATTTCTTTGAAAGATCTTGACATTTTCAACCCGATTGCATTTTACTTAATCGGTCATGGGTCGGTATAGTATGCGTATCGTTTACTTTATAAAAAAGTTTATCGGCATTTCTTAAGTTTTCGAATGAAACAAATATCCTCAAATTTGCCCTAGGATGATTAACTAACGGATGGAGCATTTTAATTCAGAAATGGTATATTTTTCTTAAATTCTTTACAATTTTTAAGTCTCAGATCCCACAAAAATAAATATAACACGAAATGGTAGGTAAATGTACAGAGAATATATTTTTATTGCATTTAAAATGTTACTGGTGTTACAAATAGAAAATTTGTCAGAAAAATTCAAAAAATTGCGAATTTTACGTCTTTTGCAATGTGTTTTAGGAACTATTATCCTCGTGCAATCATTATAGATTTTGAGCCAATAACATAACATTAGATACTCTTTCATTTGGTATAAGTTTAAAAATGATTGCATTTGGTTTTTATACTAAAACTAAAAAATCACTTAAGAAAAAATATACCATAGGGTCGGAGGAACGTCTGTTCGACAGGGAATTCCTATTGATACTTTTGTCTAAATGTTGAAAATTGTTTAATGTATCTAGTAAAATATAAGTAATATAACGTATTTTCTGTAATATACCTTTTACTATAAACAAAAATATTCAAATTTCGTATCCCAATGGGCATAGAGTAGGTTGTCAATAGGTGCTGACACGAGTTCTTAAAGTGTCAATAGACGTTCCTTTCACCCTACTTTTGTATGGAGAATGTATGAGAATGCTCCGCCCTGAATTTGCCATAGTTTTTCTTAGTTATGATGTGAATTTGCATTATTAAAAGGTTATTAAGAAATTTACCATAAATATGAGAGTGTAATCTTAATATGAGTATGTAGAAGAACAAAAGAATCGTTACATTTCAAACAATTTGACGCCCGAATTTCTCTCTACAGTCGAGTTCCTCAAATTTGAATGACGGTTGCATTCAAAATGTAAAATATGAGGTTATGTAAAAGAAATTTTGCATAAAGTCTAAATTAGAACTATTTTTCTCTGGTGTTTCCTCAATATTGTCGTATTATATTAATTTCCTAAAACAAATCCAACTATTTAAGAATAAATTCAATTGATAAAAATTTTGGGGCAATCATCTTATAGATGAACCCCTAATTAAAATAAAAAAAAAATTGATAAAATTTTCAAAAGTAATTTTCCTTAATTTAGCAAAAGTGAATTTTACATGAATTCTGTTACGTTTTTGAAAATATTTTTCAAATTTGACTGAAAAATGTCATCTGTACACCCCAAATGTTCAAATTTGAGGAACTCTACTGTAATTCATTGCAGTCCTAAAATGCCTGAATTCAAGAGAGTCTACTGTACGTACACGTATATGTAGCTCTTTTTCGTGAATTCGAGCACTTCGCAAAGCTGAGACGCTTCGCCATTTCTTTTTACTGGTTCATTGTATCCATATCTGAGAATCAATTGACTCGTTTGCGAGATAAGGTTTTTAAGATTTCATTGTATGAGTTCATAGGGCTCATAGTAATACACACGAAGCACTATGAAAGGTAGTTCATGGGTTTTTTGTTGAATTGAAGTTATTATGGAGCAAAATTCACATAATTTATTCTATTCGAGCTTGCACACAAACCGAGTTAATAAATGAAAGAATCACAATCTCTATAAGGTCATACAAGCTTATCGCTGGCTTTTGTTCGCAGCTTTCGGTATTTTAAGAGAACTTCCTCTCGCACTGGAGCTGCAGTGGATACAAATGAGGCTCGCATTAAATCAATTTGAAGCATGCCCAAGTGAGAAGAGACCGAGTCTCAAGAGTTGAGAAATCCATTAAATCAATTCGATAGAGTTCAGATTAATTTTACGACGTGTTTCTCAACTCATGTGCACCTCAATGGACCATCTGTTGTGGCTATTGATTCTTCTTCTTTGACTCTATCAGTCATTGAATCCCTCGAGAGTGTTCAGGGGTGGCTTGAGAGGTGTTCCAACAATAGACTCACATGCCACTGTATGATTGAATTCTAAATCAAACATTCGTAACAATTCTCAATTGTCCATTCGTCCCTCAATGAGTTGCCTCTTATATTTTATTGGAAATAAATTTTTTAATAAGAATAGATCACATGAGCATGACGCATACAGCACCCTAATTTCCCAAATAAGGAAAGATCAATATGGTATAATTGAATCACTTTGGCTCAATTTTGCACCCAGAGGTGAATTTTGCATAATAAATTATCACGAAACACGAAATCATCAATCATTTTGCCAGAGAGGCGACATCAAATTACATTGGTCTCAAGTGTACAAGACCTGGATTTTTTTTTGCCATCTGCAATTGAAATTTCAGTGGAATTTTTAATAATTTTTTCTTTAACTAATTGCACCACCAAATTCTTTTTACAGTTCATACAACAGAGGCTGACATTTCTTTCTTTTTTTATTTCTCTCAAAACAGCAAAAAGTCTTCAGACATTTTTAGCCTCACGTGTATCAACGAAAAATCTTCAGAGAGAAATTGAAGAAAAATTCCTCATCGTATATAGAGATACACTGCTGGCAATAATCATAGCTCCACTTTTTCATACTAGAAAAACTTTGAAAAAAATTTTTTTTGGAAAAAAATAAAAAAAACATCTGAAGGTATTTTCAAACCGATATGAAAAATTGCCATTAGAATTTCATACCGTTAGAACTGTGAGTACTGTGATAGAATCTTTATCAAAATGGCGATTTTCGGATGGCAATAATTATAGCTCCACTCAATAAATTTGGCCCTAGGGTATTTATTTTCAATCAGTGAAGGTAAATATCATTTAGTAATTTAATTAATAACTTTATTAAGCTAATTAGACTAATTTTTTTTTAAGTTTTTCATGAATTTTGCTAAAATTTTGTAAGAAAAATGTTTAATGAACAAAAATAAGGGATTAATTAAGGCCTTGAAAGGGATGGAAATTGACAATCAAAAAATTTCCATAAAAATGACAAGATCCTATCACCTTTCATCCGAATTTGTCCAAATAGCCGACATATATGCATTTTAAACCACTCCCAGGGCTAAAAATCTTCTTTTGTTAGAGGCAAAAGTGTGCAATTTTCCGTGTTACAGTCGAAGAAAACAAGTTTTCTACTGAAATTTGATGTCAAACTATGCTGACTGTTTAGTCTCATCATGTCCTCTCGATTTTGTCGCAAAACAGAATCCCAAGTGACTAAGGGGGTCTTTAGAATACTGGAACAAAAAATTATCAAAAATAAACTTATTGCAGTTTGATGAATAGGAGGTGTTTTACGTCATTTAAGTGGTACAAAATTAGTTTTTTCGAATAAAAAAATTGATAGGTCTTGCCTTAACTTGTTTTCTATTTGAAAAAATAATTTTAAACCACTTAAATGACATAAAACACCATCTATTCATCAAACTGCAAAAAGCTTCTTTTTGATAATTTTTTATTTCAGTATTCTGAAGACCACTTTAGTCACTTGGAATTCTGGTTTAGGGCAAAATCAACAGGACACAATGAGACTAAGCAGTCAGCATTGTTTTACATCAAATTTCGGTAGAAAACTTGTTTTTTTCGACTGTAACACAGAAAATTACACACTTTTGCCTCTAACAAAAGAAGATTTTTAGCCCTAGGAGTGGTTTAAAATGCATATATGTCGGCTATTTGGACAAATTCGGATGAAAGGTGATAGGATCTTGTCATTTTTATGGAAATTTTTTGGTTGTCAATTTCCATCCCTCTCAAGACCTTAATTAATCCCTTATTTTTGTTCATTAAACATTTTTCTTACAAAATTTTAGCAAAATTCATGAAAAACTTTATAAAAATTAGTCTAATTAGCTTAATAAAGTTATTAATTAAATTACTAAATGATATTTACCTTCACTGATTGAAAATAAATACCCTAGGGCCAAATTTATTGAGTGGAGCTATAATTATTGCCACCCGAAAATCGCCCTTTTGATAAAGATTCTATCACAGTACTCACAGTTCTAACGGTATGAAATTCTAATGGCAATTTTTCATATCGGTTTGAAAATACCTTCAAATGATTTTTTTATTTTTTTTTCCAAAAAATTTTTTTTTCAAAGATTTTCCAGTATGAAAAAGTGGAGCTATGATTATTGCCAGCAGTGTATTAGATGATAAATCTCCAGTGAGATTTCATCGGGAAATAATTTGGTGGCTTCTTCAATTTTTTGTTGTTGTTGTCACTTTGCTGGGCCATCTCTCACGAAATCTTTGATTACTGTACCATAGACAATCCAGCAAGAAACAACAGAGGTGAGCAATAGAAAAAAACGTTTATTGGCTTCCTTTGTGATGGGTTGTCGCCTCTTTTTCCGCGCTTTTTCTTCCAGCATTCCGTGCTTTAGTCATATATTCCCTGCAGCATATCAACAATAAATTTTATTCACCACACAGTAAATTTAATTGAATATGGTGGATTCAGGAATAAAGAAGAAAGATTCCCTTTTTTCTAGCCAATATAGTTTTATAATATGCGACATGGTTTGAGAAGAAATCACAGCTTTTGCAATTCAAAAACTTATAATAAATTGCCCAACTTTTAGGTTAATTAAAATATTTGCACTGTAAAATGAATCAAATGCAAAAATAATTACAAAATATTATGAATTTTAAAAATATAGTAAGGTGGGGTAAATGGATCGTTTCCCGAAGAATGCGACTTAAACGCTCATAGAATTATTCACTGTTTCATTCAGAAACATAATATATAAAAATTATCAAAAATATTAAAGAAAATTTATAAATAATGATATGATAAATGTTTTTTCTCAAACTTGAATAGTTATATTATGTTTCTGTAGTGACTATATTACGAAAATAAAAATAAAAATATTATTTTAAGTGGATTAGTCATAAATGATCCACATAGCGAAGCGCCCGGATTAGCACACTTAACTGTGTTTAATTAAAAAATATTTTACCAAAAGCAAACAGTTTTGCAATGTGCACATAATTCTGTTGATGTTCTAAAAATTCGTTAGGAATTTTGAATTTTCGAAATAAAATTTTGAACGAGGTTGTATGTGCTATTAAACCCATTCCTTACCATTGTATTATACATCATACGCAAATTGAGTGATTTTTGATGATTTATTTCTGGGCAATTTTTACCCGAATTGCTGTCGGGAATGGATTTTTAGTAACGTTAGTTATTCAATTACTTGAGAAAAATAGTCCGACAGAGATGAAAATACATTTTGTTATTATTTTCTTGCTTCGCGAAAGGTCATACAACATTTTTGCTCAAAATGGCGGACGGAAAATACGACATCTCGTCGAATTTGTTAAAATTGGCCTCTTTTCTCTTTCCTGATTTGAATTGTAGTTCCCAATTGGTGTTCTTGGATAGTCACTCTATCTAAAGCAATAGAGTTTGTAATGAATCAATGCACAGAATTTAAATTCAGTGACCGTTAAGGCGTGTGTTTGACAGAGGCTCCCCGCGCCCCCATAATGGATAATTTTTTTTTCTTTTCAAAAAATTCATCTACTAATATGTAGGAAACTAATCCCAAAATATGAACATTCTATCTTAAGTATTACTGGTATATTGACTGAATGGGTTAAAGAAAATCTATCTAATGAATTTATTTAAAGATTATGAAAGGTACGGGAGGGATATTGTGATCCTCGTGGTTCTTATTTTCTCACAAGAAGGTGAAGTATTACGGTGTTGACAGTTGATACCCAAATCCAAGAGACGTCAGAAGTCAAACAAGAAATACTTCAGATTCCTTGAATTCGAAAGATAAGTAAATAGGATGTTGCAAAGCACCCTAAACTTTGCAAAATGATCAAATTCGTGACATAGATGATATATCTCAAAAAAACTTTTGCGTCATTTACTATTTTTCGATTCAGAACCGGTTTGAACCGATTTATAAATTTATTTATTTTTTAATTTTTTTTTAAATTTATTTACAATGATAATGCGTTCAGTTATGATTAAATCCCTTGAAAGCACAGACAGGGTTTAAGCAATTGAAGAAACAGTTAGCGTCCACCGCCGTCTTAGCGTTGGTGACTAATTTCCAGAGCCAATTGGTGGTAATGCTCTTTCGCAAGTTGTATAAGCCGTCTAAGCCAACCATGTTCAGAAAGTACAAGTTAAACAGAGAAATAAAAGACTGGAAAGATCTCCCAAATTTCTTTTCGTTTCATAACTGATAAACTTAACCCTCTAACGTTTAAGAGTCACTGCAGAGTAGCGTCACAAAAATCGCATTTACAGCGACAATAAATGATTTATTTATTTAAAAGTGCTATACACTCAGTTGCGTCATTATGCACTTCAGGATTATGCACCTGACGGAATCATGCACATACAATTAGGGGAAAGGCGCATAATTTTGGACAGTTTCTAAATTTGGACATTTTGAGGGTAAATTTGGACGCTAAGAAAAAATTGATTAAAATTATGGATTTTTATTCCAATATTTCATGAATAATGAATTCTATCTATATATTTGTTCTTTTTGGAAGATTTTAACAATAAATGTGGGTATGCAAAGTTTCTCGAATGCCATTTCGCAAGTTTTTTTTTGTACCGAAAATGTACATAATTCCGGGACTGAGTGTAGTGTCCTCGGTAATAATCTTACTAACATCTGTTAAAGGTTTGAACTAATTTTTTGTGCAAAAATCTCATTTGAAAATACTGATTTAAAGTATTCTGACTAAAATAAATTAATTTTTTACTCAAAGATATGTTGTTCTACTTTATAAATTTTTGTTTAAAAAATTGAAAAACAATGTGAATTTTAGAAGCGAAAAGAGTTTCGGTTTTTTTTGTATTTTCGAATTTTGCGCGTAAACTAAAAGAGATTGAGCCCAAACAAAAGTAGATTTTTATTCTCCAATAGTGTCTTGGATAAAAGGTAAATGGAACTCTATTTGCACAAAAAGTCGTTGATGTTCGAAGAATTCAAATTCTAAATTTTCGAACAAGGTGGGGAAAATGTATGAAATGTTGCACTAAAAAGCTAGCAAAAGAATTACTCAGTGATTGTGTAGTGATTAAATAATAGGGCAAGAACGGTAAACGTCGTTGTTCTGTTTTGTTCCTCACAACAATGTGAAGACCGTCACATTTTGACACTTGAACACTACGAAATTCGAACAGGATGTACCTCAGACACATTGCGAAAGTATTAAGAAGTAAGAAAGTCTCTTTTTTGGATCTTCAAATAGATTTTCGAATTTTTCAAGATCTACTTCTGTACGGAAAGAATGAAGAACAAATGGTATTTTTGAGTTTATTGGACTATAATTAGTCCAGAAAACAATTACCTCGCTACTTCTATTTGTATATTTAAAAGTTGGACGGTAGAGGGTTAAGCTTGGTCCTTAGGTCGTTTCATAGACGGGGGGTCCCCGAAAGCCCCAAGTCACTATCTCAAATCGTTTGGCCTGTAGAACTGACGACAATCTGTAAACTTACAGATGGACACTTTCGGGATGCACCTCTAGTCCTCTCAAAAACTTAAAACAGACTGCTGTCTCAAGCCTCACCAAACCTACTAACATGTTCTCCTCTCTTCTGACAGCGTCATCTATCTAGCCATCGTATTCCTCGAGCCAAAGTTATGATCATTCCGCATAACGTTTACAAATCGAACAAACGAACAAATAGCGTGACGTTCAAAAATTCCAAGCTTCAGATTTTCAAAATTCTGCCAAAGTATGACCCCTTAAAGGATGAAAAGTCGAAATATGTATATAACTCAAAGTAGATTCGAAACTGATCTTCGAAAGTCTGTTCTCTTCGGAAAACTCTTGCTGTGAGTACTCGAAACGATAAATATTGTTCATTTTTTCACTGTGTAATTTATCAAATTGTGTGGAAGTGGATTTATGTCATTTATGTTAGGTTCAAATATAACATAGCTTTATATCACTTTAAAGAATCGCATCTTCCAGAAACTTATTAAGCTCTATCGGGGATTATTCTAAAGTTAGTGAGCGCGCAAAGTTCTTATGGAAGCAAATGAGCTGCGTTATCTTCTGTAGATTTTTCAACAAGAGGAAGATAAAAAGGTGTTTTTTTGCTGCTGTTGAGCCACCATCTGAATTTAGTCTATAAAAAAAGACATATTTATTCCATGTGGTGGCAGAGAATTAGTATTAGAATTTTTACTCGATGGAGCAAATTGTCTCTCTCAGAGTTCCTCCAAAAACTGTCGTCGATATGGAGCCCAAAACGATGAGGTGAATAAATGAGTTAAATGTTGGAGATTGTAAAATATTCAATAAATATGAAGAGTCTCGAGCAGTTTTCAGAAAGGGCATGGAAAAAAAAAGTCAAAAAATGTTGGAGGAAAAGATGAGCAGAAAAACAGACCGAGAAGCTCCACAAGAGTCTTTGGTGAGGAAAGAGAGATGGTTGTTTGTTGTTTAATGATGCTCAGGTCAATGATGTATAAGAAGGTGATACAAAAAAAATCATGGTGATGCAACCACAAGCACGGAGAGTTGCGGGTTCTGGGCTGGAAAAATGAAACTGCGCCATCGGAGGACTTCTGGGCGACGTGGTGTTGCGGTTGCCGAGACTTTTGAGAATTGATGCAAGAGAATCAGGTTCCTTTAGCATCATCACTGTGGTACAGGTAACATGAGATTGTTGCACTGGCCTCTTCTCTTTTTCTCATTTCGCTCTTGCAAATTGGACCTCATATTATACAAACACCTGCCTCTGCATCTCACATCATCATCGTGATCCACAAGTGCACCATCATCCTTCTCTCCTCTTGGGGTCACTGGATCCGATTAACTCCATCGTCAGGCAAAAGGTGTTTCGGCCAGCAAATCTCCCGTCATTCGAGCATCTTTTTTTTCTGCCCATCATTCTTTTCTCGATCCACCAGAGACTCCCTGTTTTTTTTTTTAGGTTTACCATCCCCCCAAACATCCATCACACGCAAAAGTCGCCAGTAGTAATTTTGGGTGGTGGATTGCCAATTCAATGCTGCAGCCGGCAGCATCACAGAAAAGACGCCCTCATGAAAAAAAAACCTAACACTCCAAATAAAAGTTTTGCAATGTTTGGAGAGAAGTACTATCGGTGAATATTTTTGTCCACCTTTTTGCCCCAATATAACAGCGTGTTTTGTGGTGGTACTCTGGAGAGAAATTCAATCTCATGAATCGTGGCAAGAAGCCCTATGCAAGAGCATATCGATAAAAGTCCATAGAATGGCGAACAAAGAAGCCAAACAGATACCTTATATATATCGTAAATTCAATGACACCCTTCCGAGCTACCTCTCAGAAACACCCGAAACACTGACAATTTTCTCGAAATTTGTTGGATTCTAAACAATCAAGGCGAGCAAAGTCGCGCAAGATGTGAAACACTATACATATTGCATGATGCAATCGCACTAAACAACATAAAACTGCAGTATTCTTGCCAATTCAAATAAATTGGCGCCAATCTATTGGAAAAATTGGTAAGGGGGAAAGAATTATACAGTCGAGTTCCTCAAATTTGAACCCCCCAAATTTGAACGACGGTTGAGTTCATAACAGAGGCATGACGTTTCCTATGTTTCCCATATGTTTCTAGCGTGCCGAAAAAGCTTTTGAGTTTATTAGGTGTTTTCTGCCCTTGTAGAATGAATTAGCAAATAATACAAATACATAATAAAAGCCAATTTAATATAGAATGGGCAACCGAAAACCCCAAATTGGCAACCTAACGTAGTTTTGAAGATATCTCGTGAAATGTGTAAGAAAACAGAAAAAAATGTTATGTGAAGAAAGTTTTGCGTGGAGTCCGAATTAGAACTATTTTTCTCAGGTGTTTCCTCATTATTATCATATTATATTAACTTCTGCAACAAATTCCATATATTTCACAACAAATTACATTAATATATTCTCTAAAGTTGTTTATCTTAATTTAGGGAAAATGCATTTAATATGAATTCCGTTACATTTTTGAAAATATCATTCAATTTTGAGGAGTGAGAAATGTCATCTACACCCCCCAAATATTCAAATTTGAGGAACTCTACTGTATAGAAAAGTGAGGTTGTGTCCTATGATGCTAAAAATCATATTTTTTGTTTAATCAAATCATGCAAATTTTGTAAAATTCTTTTAAAAATTGTTTTCCACCCTGAATTCGTAATTGTGACTTTACGATGCGTACCTGAATAAATTAATCAATATCGCAATAAAGTAGAAATTTTGACAGGAAGTTTTAAAATTTGTTCTTTAAAAATTGGACACAGTATAGTCACTACTATACCTAGCGTGATTCACAATTTTAGTCCAACGTGGATAACGAAGTTGGCAAAATTGAAAAACTTATACTCAAATTGTGCAATTTTTGGGTAAAAGATCGTTACATCGTGCGATTTTCAAAAAAAATCTCTAAAACACTGATGAAAGCTTGGTGACAGACCCGAAAATTCTGGAGATAGTTGATGTGTCATTGCTACATTGAGAAAAAAAGAGGCTACGATTAACTTTTCGTCATAACTTTAACACTTTTCGGGTGTAAAAATATATCAACATTTTTTAATATTAATTTTACACCTTTTGAGGGTAAAATCAACATGAAAAAATGGTAACTTTAACCCAAAATAACCTAAAAAGGGTAATATTTACACCGATTTCGTATCAATACTGCAGGGTAAAATAAACAATTCCGGAATGCTATTTTGACTTTTAACATTTTGACAATTTTGACGAAAAAGTCAAAATAACATTCCGGAAATGTTAATTTTACCCTGCATTATTGATCCGAAATCGGTGTAAATATTACCTTTTTTAGGTGTATTATGGGTTAAACTTACCCTTTTTTCATGTTGATTTTACCCTCAAAAGGTGTAAAATTAACATTAAAAAATGTTGATATTTTTTTACATCCGAAAAGTGTTAAAGTTATGACGAAAAATGGTAATCGTAGCCTCTTTTTTGCTCAGTGTAGTTTCTCGGCGACTTCCGGAACCCCCTACTGTTAAATTTCTATAACTCTCGATTTTTGTTAAAAGATACCTAGATCGAATAATTTTTCATCGAGAGTATTCCACTATTTTGATCGCCAAATGATCGCCAGAAAGATGATCGCAGTTTGGCATGACTTAATAATGTAGTCGGCATTACTTATTGACTTGGTCGGAAATTGGTGAAAATCTGGTCAGATTACCAAAAACGTGTAAGCTCTTCCACCTCGTAATTACGTAATGACGAGGTAATTACGTAATGACAATTGTAGTCGTAATTAAGTAATGCCGACTAAGAGGCTGACGTTCTAGTCAGACTTCAACAGGTCAGTAGCTAAACAGTGATGACGTCCTTATAATGTTCTAATGTCACTTATTAAGCCCTGTGTTACATGGGTTGTTTTTTCATAAAAAATTCAAATTCGCTCGATGTTGGTTCAAAGATCGCCATTTCACTTAGTTCAAAGATCGTGTGATTTTTCTACAAAGATTTGCAAAACATTCGATTTCGATACAAAGATCATAATAGGGGAAGTGGAACACTTGTTAAATGGAGAAGCTTTGAATTTGGGCTTTTTTATATTATTTTTAAATAGAATTGAATTTTATCATGATGTAAGGTAAAGTGCCCTAGAGTCAACCGGTTCCTCAACTCGACCGGTGGTCAATTTTTCAATGTTTTATGGCCAGTTTTCATAAATTTGTTTCTGATTTGTATCATTTATGAAATATTTAACCCAATTAATGTTAGATCATCCACTAAATATTGTAGCAAATATAAATAAATTGTATAAATAACCCTACCGGTCGAATTGAGGAACCGGTCGACATAAGGGCACTTTACCTTATTGTAGCTTCACAAATTGTTTTTTGAGCTAATTATATCATGATAAAGTCCAGTTTTAATTTAAAATTGGAGAAAAAACTCTATTTTAAAGTTGTCCTAATTTGCAGGTGTCCCATTGCCCCATATCGAGAAATTTCTTGAATATACATATTACGCGTGATTTTTTTTTTAAATGATCGCCAGATCGAGCAGTTTCTTGAAAAAGATCATTGAATTGTAGTGTATATTATCTGCAAATCGTGCAATTTTTGTACAAATATCTGCAGATTGTCGATTTCTGTTCGAGAGGTAAAAGTTTCTTGCATACAGGTCGAGTGTTAGATCACATAGTCTTTTGAAGAAATATCACGGGAATGTTTGTGCAAATATCGTCCTATGTCTAGATCAAGATCGAAAGATTGAGGAATTTCTTGCATATTGATCGTGTGATTTTTGGACAAAGATCGCCATATCGTGCAATTTATTGAACATACATCGCGCGATTTTCGTACAAAGATCTGGATCGTCGAATCTTGCAAAAAGATCCTCAAAAGATCTTGCAAATTTCTGCACAAAAAATTTCCAGATCGAGTAGTTTTTTGAACAAAGACCGAGCAATATTTATACAGAGATCTGCAGGATGAGCGATTAGGTAGCAACACAAAGAAATTTATTGCATATTAATCGAGTGATTTTTGGACAAAGATCGTTAGATCGAACGTTTTCTTGAACAAAAACACACAATACTTGTACAAAAATCTGAAGATCGTTTAATTTTCGTACTAGGATCTACTCATCGTTGGATTTCTCAACAAAGATCATAAGATCGTTTGGTGTCTGGTTTTTTTTGCACAAACACAGCCAGATCGCGGAGTTTCCTGAGCAAAAATCGCACGATTTATGTATAACAATCTCTAAGTAGGGCTCTGCGTAGAACTTTGACTGTCACATTTAATCACTTTGTATTTGTATCCATTACTATTATATAAAATGAACAGCATTTCTGAAGTACAATCGAAAATTAGAAGACGGTTTGGTCGTAAAATATTCTTAATTGAATTGAGTTTATTCCTAATCAAACAATCTTACGAAATTGTTGTCAATTATAGGAAAGTGTTTTCAGTTTTCAAAACTTGAAACACAATATTATAGCTCAAGTTTATTAAATTTATACAATAGTTGAAACTATATGATACGAAAGATATTACGACGGGGTTTCTGGGATTAATCAGATAAGGATTTTGCACATACGCTTAAGTATTTTTACCTACTATCAGAAGCTAATTTATGAAATATTTTTTCAAATACCCTATAACGTATGCTAATTTTTATTCGGCCTCGAAAATATGCATAATTCCGAGACCCCTTGTATATGTATTAAAGGCATTCTGGGTAAGCTTAATTTGTGACTAGAAGGCTTCATACAGTGAGTGAGGATCTGATCCCACAACCCTGTAAAATGAAAGGACCATTAAGGATCCTTTAAAAGTATCTCTGTTTTGACACTTTTATTTAATTCCAGAGAAAAAACGATTAAAAACAATGAAAAAGTCATCTTTTGTGTTCGCTCAGATGAAAGAAATATGATATGAGTAATTACTTTACGATTAAACATAATCAAACGAGATATATGTGTATACAAAATTTCAAGAGACACTAGTGATCCTTTCAAAGGATTAAATATGATCCATCCTTTTGAAAAGAATCAAATATGATCCAATTTGAATCTTTCATTTTTGTCAGTGAAAGTTAAAATATAATTCGCCTGAAGTTTATCCTTAACTCAAAAGAAATTTTCGATCGAAAGTGTCATCGTTGAAAGTTCGGTTGCCTTCGTGTCTGCCAATCAATTTGATCGACTTGTAAACTAATTCGAAAAGTAATTTAAACTAGCGTGTGCAATCCATAAGTTCAAAACACACCTATTCCCGCTTTGAACATAACAACCATTAAATTTATTAGAAGCAATTATCGTGTCATATGAAGTTAATTATTTTGAAAAAGGCTGTGTAACAGCAAGTTAAATTCCAGAAGGAATATTAAATAAGACAACATGCTTCACTTTAGATTTGATGCTATTTCTAAGAATGAGGGAAAAGTGACGGAATATATGTATATAATAGTTTATTTTGATAATGGTGACTGAATTGCTTCATTTTGATCTATCCAAATACTTTTTTTTCTGTGTTACACCCAGGAAATACCAGAATTATTAATTTGAAATTTATCTGAATCAATCTCAATTCTTTGCACCGCACAAAAATAAATTGTCCCAAATATTGAAATTAAATAGGGTATTAAAATAATTTTCAAATGAGGCGGTATTCTTTGCACGCCCTCCGTCATCCAGCTCAAAAATGTCTTTTTATTGCAGACATAAATTGATTGTAATTTGTTCGTGGGCATGAAATAGAATGATTATATTGTTTGAGAATGTCTTATGGGTTGAAAAGGCGTAGCAAATGCTATTTGGGTGGAATTTCTATGTATATCATCTACTTTTAGCCAAATATAGAATAGAAGATGAGACATTAGGAGACAATGATTGCGACGATTCTCTAAGGCATTTTGCGGAGACTAAAAATACTTTTTAGAAAATTGTTAGTGTTGAAGATTAAACTGAAATATACATATATATGTTCCAACTTTAGAGCCTACGGGATGCCGCCAATTAGTATTTTTGTATTGCTTTTTTTTCGTGCGAAAATTAAGTGTATAGAGACCCAAAAATACCATTACATATCTAAAACATAATATTCCCACTCGAAAGTGTCCCCAAAAATAAACTCTGCTGGGGGGAAAATCTTCAGCTGAAAGTCATTTATTCAAGACGGAAAAATATAACACTGAAGATTGCTGGCACAGAAAGAGATTTCCTCAGTTTCATGGCTTGATGAGACAAAAGAAAAGGGGGAAAACTCAAACGGATAAGATACGAGACTACAGAGGATATATCGTTCTTCAACAAACTTCCATTGCCACCAAGAATAATTGATACCTCTCGTGTGAGAGGGTCACAAAGTTTTCGGGGCCATAATTGCATGGAGTACCCCTCAATTGCAGCCAATTAAACGAAGGGTATAAGGGAAATTTACTCACACGAGAACAATTAGTTGAATAAATGTTCTGATAAACTTAAAAGTTTTATAATATTGTTGGAAAAATTTTTGCATGCAGTTGAGGAAAATGACCTTCTAGTTGTATTTTCATCTTGACGGTTCTTCGTGCCATAAGACGAGAATATATGCTGCAGACATCGCAGAAAATTCTTCCCTTCTCAAGAGCTTATTTGGGCCTGTCTTTTAGAATATCACGCGTAATTGCTGCCCTGTCATGTTACTTTTCCATCATTTTTTTTTATATCTGCGTACAGTCAGAGAAAGCACATAGGAAATTCATAGGGTGACACAAATGTACCACAAGAAAACCTTAAAAATCGCATGTGGAAAATCTTCATGAAGAAATTAAGCCATTAGGTGCCATAACTTTCACTTTTAAGGCACTCAATTTGCTCTTTGAAGATGAAAGTTACTACTCAAGTGAAGGCCTTTCATTTGGAGTCTATGGAGTTAAAGACCAAAATGATTTATTCATGCGACGGCCATTAAATGGTTTATATTTAGAGACATTTCGTCAAAGGTAAGAAGAGAACGTAACAAGTCATAAATGTCATCAAAAATAGATTGAGAGAAATTTTCAAAGCTCTTTATGGAAAATTTTGTATTTTGATGTCTCAATGAATTTTTCAAAAAAAAAATTACAAAGAAAACATTCTGAAAGTACAAATAATTAAGATTTCTGTCATCGTTTTAGACTATTTTTGTCGTATCTGCATTTTCTTGAATTTCAGGTTTTGATTAGTTTTATTTCTGTTTTATTTAGCTTTATTAAAAAAAATACGAATTAATCAACGAATCAACTGTACCTTTTTAAAAACTTGTCAAAATACAAATTCGTAAAGGGGTAGAAGAAAAGGCTACGACCGCTACAACGCAATAATAAACATTTAAGGACAGTAAAGTATCATATTTTGGCCATGTAAATTACACGAAATTGATCAGAAACCGATTGATTGATTAATTTATTGCTAAACACGATAATATTGTGATTAACGGATAGGAGAGTTGATTCCAAAATAAAAGAACTTTCCTTCTAAAAGCTTTGGGAGCCCTATGCACCTGCTTCCCCCATAAAAAAAACCTCCCGAAGGAAATTTAATCAGGGGATTCCCTGTAGAATTTTCACCAGGTACCAAAGGAATTTTCCTCCGCAAGTCTTCAAGATTACCCATCATAGGACATCGAGTGGAATTGCTCGAGAAATTACCCACTGAAGAGTGGAAATTTCCTCTTTCGGAAAACACGGTAATTTCCTAGAGAATTCCAATGGAATTCCTAAAGAAATTTCTATGGGTAAATTCCATTACCGTTCTCTAGGATTTCCCACCGAAATTTCGATATTTACGTCAGGGTTTTTCTCCCTGAAATCTTCGATGATTTCAACAAGAATTCGGGTGAAAACTCTGGAAAAATCACCCCGCTGAGGTGTCGAAATTTTCCAAAGAGATCCTTTTGAATTCCCTTGTAAAATTTAGCTGGCTCCCAATTAATTCCCGATGGATTCAAGGGGAAATTTTATGGGGAAGTTTCTACCGGCATTCTTGGGGATTTAAAGGAGAAATTTCCTCCTATTAATTGGAAAAATTCCCTGGAAATTTCTAGAGGATTCCTCCAACTTTTCTGAGGAAAAGTTTCCGAATTTTCCAGACCATTGTCGAAGATTGCCCAAGGCAATTGAGAGGAAAATTTTCTCCGGAAGAGGAAAATTCCTTCCGGAGATACATGAAAATTTCGTAGCGAGTTCAGGGGAAATCCTGGAGGAAATTGTGTAAAAGTAAAGCTTATACTTCGAGCGAGATGGTTTTGTGATTGCAAAGTTCATATTAGAACATCGAATATTTAATAAATGAATAGGGGAATTCAAGCAACCGTATGAGGGAGTACCTTATATACGAATTATCAATTGAGTAACAAAAATAAAAGGTTAAATAAGGAAACAAAAATCAAGAGACCGAAAAGAAAAAGACATACAAGGATAAGAAATAAAAGAAAATAATCAAAAAGGAAATAAAAAAATGTGGGGATTTTTTAATGTTTTTCCCTAGGATTTTCCTGAAAGTTATCCTCAAATTTTTTGATTTTTTCCAAATAGTTCCCAGGGATTTCTTAGAGAAAAGTTCCCTAGTTTTCCGAGCACTGGCTTTTTTACGGGAGTACAAGGGTATATCCCCGGGTAAAATACGATATATGATTCACGGTTTCTGCCGTTTATTTGATAAGATCGGTCGTGGTAAGTTGGCGCCAGACGCAACTAAGCATAATTGAGGAGAAATATGCAATTGAATTGAATTGAAAAAAAAACTCTCAGTTTTCCACATTATTCTCGGAAAGTTTCCCGGGATTTCGTTATTAAAACTCCCCGTTTTCCTGTGTCATATTACCGGGGATTTTTTTAGGAGAACCTGAGGGATCTTCTCCCCCAAGGTGGGGCAGATTCCCTAGAAAGTTGCGTTACATTTCAATTCAGCTTGGTTGTTTGGCCTTCCATAAATTCATGTAAATTCGAGGAACAAAAACGGTGGCCGGAATTGCAAGCTGGTCGGAATTTGGTACACTTACCCTAATTCATAATTTAACTATCTGTATCATAAAAAATGGTAAGTTTTACCAAAAAGGTCTTTCGAATTTAAGATTATTTTCATTTCAGAAACTTATGAAAGTGAAAGTACTTAGGTGTAGTCGTATGTTTTTGTATTAATTTTTAAAACAACTTACCTTTAAGGAAGATTTACTTAGACTTTCCGTAGGACCATACTATCCGGAAAATCTGAAAAGAATAAAACCCTGATTAGAATATTTTACAAATTCTCATCGCAAAAAAACAACATAAATTTATTTTCATTTATTTACTTATTAATAACCATGCTTTTGAGCTAATGCTCTTGAAAGCAGAAAAAAGGGATACATTTATTAAGATATGTAGGGGAATGCTGGCATGGTTCGCACAGAGTTAACCTTCAAAGAATGCAAATTTTCTCTTTCTTTTCAAAGAGAAAATTAAGCTCATGAAACGAGATACAGTGCTGTCTCTCTATATGCACACTTTCTATATGCACAGCTTTTGTGTCGGTTGCATTCAAAATCAATTTGTTTACATTTTGACAAAGTAATAAAGAAAATTATTTTCTTCGTAACTAATTTTTCTTGTTTTTAATTTTCTTAATTTTATTTTTTCTGTTTCATATTATATTGAAAATAACACGGGAAATTTTAGAACAATAAAAAATGATAATTTATTAAAAGAAAGAAAAAAAAAACCGTTGGGAATTTCAAAAAAAGTTGTGCATATTCAGAGAGAGAACTGTCAAAAAAAGTACCCAAACTGTGCATATAGCGAGACAGCACTGTAAGAAATGGTACGTCAGCTCTTTGCATACAAAGAGAAAATTCGCATCGTTTGAAGGTTCACTCTGTGCGAACCATGCCTACATTCCCCTATAAAGATTTGTCAGAAAGCAATGCTTGCGTCCACCGCCGTCTTAGCGTTGGTGACCAACCTCCAGAGCCAAACGGTGGAAATGCTCTTTCTCAGGTTGTATTAGTCATCTGCATCATTTGAAAAAAAAATCTTTCTGACGTTTAGGAAAAAATCATTTTAGAATTATTTTATAAAAGTTATTTTTAAATTGGGCCACCCTGTGCTAGGAATGAGTGAATTATTCACAGGCTTTACCAGCAAAGTAAAAAAAGTTCAATGATCCATATTCGCATGTAATATCAGAGTTTTTTTTCTGTCTTTTCTTCCAATTTAAATTTCCAATTTCTGTGTTCTCATGCCGACACGTGTGATTTGTGCCTTTTAGAATCGTCTATCGCATCATTGGACGTGGCGGATTGACTGGTGAAGTGAGAGGAAATGAGAGATTTTCGGCAGAAATTGTGGCATTTAAAAATTTTTGTGTCGTTTTTTTTGTTTTTGAAAAGTTTGGGGAAGAAACACGAAAAGTATGAAAGGAAGGAAGGGCAAAACTTAACCAGTTTGGCATATGTTTCGCAGAACAAGTTTTTATGAAAGAACATCGAGAGAGTCACAATTCCAATTAAATTGGATGCTGTTTTAAAGTGAAAATCGTAAAGTTGCACTTGGGTGAAAAATCGAATTGTGTGTGAATGTTTGCGCCGAAAGAATCGAAATGGAGTGTCCGGTCGTCCGGTGAGGACAAGAAGTACACTAAAGTAACTTATTGAGCTTTGAACCAAATCGGAGATTCGAACAAAAAGCACACGGGAGCAAAAAGAAGAAAAAAAAAAGAATCTCTCTGGGTATAGATAAGCTCTTTACATTCTTTCGTGCTTTTTTATCCTTCCTCTTCACTTCTTTTTCATTCATATCTCTTGTGTTCTTTGTTGCATGTAAAATTGGATTGTTGATTTTTCCGCCTCCTCCCTATTACAACTCTTCATTGCTTCGTTCTTTTTAGTTCCCTCCCCCTTTGTACCGCACAATCTCCTGTGATGACTATTTGGTGATGTTTTTTCTGCACGTTTCATTGATGAAAAGAACATTTTTCCGCTTCTTTTTCTCCCAGAAGAAAAAAATTTAACTCCCCAAACATCTTTCCTTCTCTTCCAGCATCTCTCACAGAACTTCATCACTTTGTTGGTACATTTCGCACACACACGGCAAGATTACATTCAATATTCAAATGAAGACACAACATGTTTTAATTCTCATCTATGAGACCTTTTTTTTCCTCTATCGTATCTATTGCTAAACTCTAGAAGGAAGGTCTCTGGATGGCAGATGAAGAACTAAAGAAGAAAAGCAAAATGAAGGAATTCAATAAAAAAGCAGAGCAATGATGAAGAAAAGAAATTGATAAATAAGCTCACAAGAACCTGAACTGTATAATTTGTTCTTGTTCTTTTCCACTATCGCCTTTAGCTCTAGCATGGGACACCATCGAGAGGACTGTCAGTTTGAAAAATTCTGTCCTAAATGAATTGATTTATGGATTTTATGCAAATGACACTTATGAGTGACAATCAAAATGTTTCAAACCGTTGCAGGTTCTTTAATAATAGACTCATATTTTGCAGGAAGACGATATTACACTGCCTAAGCTCCACCTCAAATAAAATCTTTAAGCCCCGCCCCATCCGCAATATTATAGCCTTTTAAATATCAATTAAAATAAATTGAGAGCGAATAAAATAGTTCAACTGCAATATTGTAAGAAAATAAGAAACATAAAAGAAGATAAGATTATTTTAAGGATTTTCTTTCTAAATAAAATTGTAGTAAAATCGCCGAAATAATATTGCTTTGGTAATAAGAAAAAAACCATATTTGCCCCATCGAAACTAAAAAAAACACTGCAATAGTGCAAATAATAGCCTTTTATACTGGAAATATATAAGATTACCCTATTATAATATAATATAAGAAAGGATGACAAAGCGTCTCAGGCTTTGCGATGTGCTCGAACTCCCCAAAAGACTTCTAAGGGTGATAGATTTGATTTTCAGACGAAAATTACTTCTTGGTGTATAACCGGTCCATTACAAACCGATTTGAACGGATTTATAAATCACTCAAACCATTGCCCAAAATACACCTCAGCAGCAATATAATTCAATTTTGAGTAAAAATTACTTATCAGTTATCAACTGGTTCATTACCGATTCAGAACCGATTGGAACTGATTCAGATTTATTGGAAATTCCAAGACCTTTCGAACGAGCCAAAACATGATCCCATTCGCTTGATAATTGTGCTCTCAAGAACCGTTTTAACTTTTGACTTTGAAAAAACGTTGTTAGGAATAATTAATCGATATTTTCGTACATAGTCGAATGTTAGCCTGATGGCGAAAAACCTAACCTCAAAAAACTGAGTGAAGTGAATCGTTCCCCAAGAAGCAAAATAGCTGCCTTATAGAACCAAGTATTAAACAAGTCTTTTAGTGCACTCTTAAAAGACTTAAAGTGAGAATTTTCTGTTGAAATTCCTATAGAATCTCTTAAGATCCTTAAGAGTGCGTCACTTTACTTATAGTAACCTCAGTGATGGAACCAAGAGCGTTATAAGCAAATAAAAAGTTTTTTGGTTCTATAGTGCCTTACTTAAGGAATTCTATAAGACTATATTAAGAAAAAATTGCTTCATAATCGCATTTTAGCGGTTCACTAGTGAAATGTTCACTTTGACCTGTCAAGTAAATTGGTCACCGGGTTCACTTACTTACATAATCCACCCCCTGGGTAATCTCTTCTAAAACATATCCAAAAATGAAAAAAATCACACTGTTTTTGAATTTTAAATAATTTCATAAAGTGTAATGAAAAATTAGGGCAGAATCACATTGACAGTAAAATGCTTACCGTATTTAGTTAATTTACGCAGTTCCATTGGAAATCTTAAACAAATTTTCCATTACCGTATTACCTTATCTCATACTCGGTAGTACTAGGTGAAAATAATATAAGAAAATTGAAGAAATAAAACGAAAATGCGATAAACGGTGAGCAAAACAGCTAAAAAAAACTGTATGATTAATTTCCCTTTTTCTTTATAAACCGTTTATCGAATTTTCGTTTTATTTCTTCAATTTTCTTATATTATTTTCACCTAGTGTCATCGAGTATGAGATAAGGTAATACGGTAATAGAAAATTTGCGGAAGAATTGCAATGTAAATGCTACGAAATACGATAATGCTACGGCAAGCATTTTACTATCAATGTGATTCTGCCCTTAAGCCAGTTTGTCCTCTTCCTTGCGACTTTATTAACCCTCTTCCGATGATTAATGTCCTTAAAGAAAAAGAAAATTTGGGGCCAAAATGTCACCCCAATTAGAGATAAATTTGGGCATGAAGCTGTTTGAAACGTAACGATTTATTTATTTAACTGTCATGTTAACTTACATACTCATTTTTATTGTAAATTTCATGAAAAACTCTCAATAATGAAAAATCACAGCATAACCAAGAAAAAACGTGGAAAATTTGTGCATATTTGCTTTATTTAATAAATATTATCAAACTTAAAAATGTCAAAATTTTTTTTTTAATTTAACTGCTGTCCGATTTTAAAAGAACCGAGTTAGCGAGATTCTACTGTATACACTGGCGAGAATTGTTTGCACTTCACTTGAACTAGAATACAAATACGGAACGTTAAAATTAGCATTCAGAGGGCTAACACAGAATGAGCTTCTTTTTGAGATCAACTTTCAGATTCCATCAGACCATTACCCTTCAAATTTAAATATATAACCAAACCAAAAATTATAAAATTTGGATTTAAAATGAATTTCTTGTGAATTTTTAATGAAACGTTGCACAAAAAAAGAAATTTTAAAGGTCAATTCAAGGTAATTTTTTTCCTATTTTCTTAAACCAAAAAAGTGATATTTACTCTTTTCATATAACTAATTAAATGAAAAAGCTTATTAGCTATCTGAACCACTTACATTACATTAATCAAAAATAGAGTATATCCCTATTTCCCTTCCCTAAGAACTTTTGTTTTTGGGTATTATCTCAAACAAAAACTGGAATTTTCCCAAAAGTCAAGAAAGCATTCTTGTACCTTTATGCAAATTATCAAAATCGGTGCCGAAATGGTTTAAAGAGCAGTTCATAAGTGATTATCTAAAGATTTAATGTCGCAGTACAGGATTTTATTGATTTTTGAATTTTTAAAAAGTTCAGCTTGGGATGTAATCGTACCAAACATTATCCTCAATCATTGTGGGAATAAGCCGACGTTAATTGCAATCAACAATAGGGAAATCCGGTAGTCGTCGGGAATTGTAAAAGACAGTGTAAGAATAGTGCCCCCGTTCCCCCATTTTGCCCTGTTATAATCCTGACCAAAACCCTGAACGAGTCTCAAGAGAAAGATTGCAAGATCTGAGTGAGTTGTTATAAAAATTGTTATTTATTTAAAGATCGAAATGAAAACGGCTCTTTTTTTTTGCTCCAGCCACTGATGAAGGCTTGGAGACTGAGCCGAAAGCTCTGGAGATAGTTGATGTGCTTCCCTGAGTGGTTGTCTCTTCCCGACGATTTCCGGGTTTCAATCTTGTTGATTATCCTCATTAAACAAGAACCATAAATTTAAATTTTGGTTCCATTTTTTCTAAGATCTTGGCTACGATCATATGGGTTTAATATCAAAGGTTTAGCCATATGGTTTAACTTCTTTGAATTTTTATCAGACATGAGTTTTTGGAAAAAAATTGACTTAAAAATATTTACTAAGAATAAAGAATACAGAAGATCCTGATAAACCAATAAGAAAATGCTTGTCATTTAGGATTAGGAAATCTTTCAAAAATGGGTTGAATCTCTGGTCTGATTACTGCTTAATAATAGTAAAATATTACAAAATTTTATTCATATAAGTAAAACATTTTAAGATTAAGGTACCGTGTACAATTATTCTCATTTTAGAAAAAGCGTTAGGGTAAAATGAGGTAATTCGGATTCATTTCTAAATTGGAATTTTGAGTGATATCCTCAAATGTTTTATATGGGAAAAAGAAGAAAATAACACGAATCAATACTCTTGAGTGAAGGGTTTGTATTCCTTCACGCTCTTTTTTCTCGGTCCCCATCTGGGACAGTGAGGAAGTTTCAAAATTCCAAATTAGAAATGAATCCGAATTACCCCCATTTCACCGTATTAAACTGAAACAGAAGATCAACTTCAATTTTTAAGCCTTCCTCTTTTCAGTATTGGGGAATAAACTTAAAGGAATGGCTTGACTTTTTTTTTAGAATAATTCCAAAATATTTATGATAATTTCGACGGTTTAGAATATAAAACGAATAAGTCGCGAATGGCTAACTTTACAGGAGAGCGATTTAAACTGAGATTTTACATGCTGGTGATAAGGATTTATAAAATTTGAAACCCCTATAACACACAGGGAAGGTAGAGGATGTCATAGAGATTCCGAAAAGCGAAAAAAAAACGAATTTTGCAAAAAATCGACTTAGGGGAAACTGGGGCACCACCAAACACGGGGTACCACCAAACATTGCGATTTTTTATTCGGATATTCGACTTCAGAGGATAAGATCTATAGGAATTTATTGGCACTATAGGGATGCTTGTCCATTGAAGGAATGGTCGAGATAGTCCAAGTAGTTTAGAAATAAAAATTAGTGTTTGGTGGTACCCCTGTTTCCCCTATTCGATTTTTTTCTGACACTAGGTTTTTCAGGACAATCTGTCCTTCCGATGATCGTCGGAATCTGTTGATCAAATTCTAAGAATCAAACACACAATTTTACCAGAGCTTTCGACACTTATTGTGTTTTCCTCAGTGGCTGTTGGAGAAAATTTTTATTTTCTTTTTTCTTAATTTTTATTTTTAATTTTATTTTTATTTGTCGTAAAGAATTTTTCAATTTGAATTACTAGGTCTTTATCTTACTTCTTGGTTGGTACGTCCTTTAGGATTTTTATCACTAATTCCTCTACTTTCCTAAAGAAATACTTTCTCTAAAGAAATAATCTACCTTCCTAAAATAAATGTTCAAAGGCTGTCGTATTCAAAGGCAGACCACTTTCCCCTACTGATCATCTTACAGTTAGTTACTGATCAATTTGTTACTTTTCCTAAAGAGACTATTTAAATAAAATGAGAGTTTTTTTCCCAATAATGCGAGCGATTCGCAAGATCGCCAAGGTGGCCAAAAAGTGGTGAATTTATGGAATAAATTCCACACTTATAGAAATCAATATTGGAGCGTTAAACTGTGTATTGGGAAGGATATAGAGGCTTCTGTAGCATGAAAATAATTTAATTATTGCCCCTAAAAAGAGAAAAAAAATAAATTCATGTAGGATAAATGATACGCACAAGTAAACTGGTTTCCCTTGTGATTTGCCCTCTGGGGAATAAATCTCAATGGCACAGGAAAGAGATTGAGCGGACAAGAAGAAGAAAGGTCTAATGATGTGAGAGCGAAATTGCATTAAATTTAATAACAATAAATTCTTCACTTGGCTCAAGCTGTATCTTGCGCTGCCCCAACTTACTTAATTCTCCAGTCCTGATAGACATTAATGTGAAACAGGTATGAAAGGTGAAAAATGACTAGGAAATGAATAAATTATCAAATTGAGAAAATGAAATCTGGTGCATGGAGTCCATTTGGTATGGCAGGAAGGGCATTTATTATTGAGACTTGAGGACAATTATTTTTCTTGTCTCACTTTTCCAGTATATCCTTTATTGTTTCCACCAAGAGCCGGGAATTTCGATAAACTCGTTCAATGTTTGAGATAAAATCATGAAATATGATCGTCAATGGTCAGACATGCCATTGAGAGAAGTACAAGAGATTGTTGATGAATAAATAAAATTGTTGCGGATAGGATCCCTTTGCTGTTCTTTGCCTTGTTCCTGATCATTTTGAAGTTGGTTCATTGATGAGAAAATATGGAAAAATACAGAAATTTTGTATTCAACACATCATAATTCACTGAGTGCCCTTAAAGTGATTAATACACATCTGTGTAGAATGGACTTTTATTAATTTGCTGCAGCATCCATCCTATTAATTAAGCTTTCATCGATTGTCTGCCTGCACCATAAACAGAAATCAATCATTTTGGGACATGTTTTAATTTTTTTTTAACCCAACTACCGTACATATTTCATTTCTGGAAGCATTATTTAAATATTCTCTCTATGAATGCATTTTTTTCCCCGTGATCCAGCGTTCATTACGGATGAGAGGAAATATTTTATATCTGCAATGAATGTCATTTGGGGTTACATGGGTACAGGAAAAAAAAAACACTGAATGCAGGGACATTAAATGAGAACATCAGGATTATACCAGACGGCTGCAGAAGTTAACACAAAAAAAATATAAAGAGAAATCAAAGACCATCTCCAGATGTTGAATTAATGGGGCGAAGTGGTTGAGAAAAGTCGGACCGCAGGATCCATTATCGTCACATTGAAAAGACGTAAAGGCGAAGGGCATAAGAAAAAAGAGAGGCCGAAAGACCCTTAAAAAGTCTTCAATGTCGTAAAGATCTACGGAATAGCGTCAATAATAAAAAAGACACACAGACCCTTAAATCCAATCATGACTCTGCAATATTAATTAACTATGTTAGTGCCATGTGAGTTTCTCTGTCAACAATTTCCTTTACATTTTCAATGTTTTTTTTTCCTATTCTTAAGAGAGAGAGAAGAAAAAACCCTTTTTTCCCGGCCCTAAAAAGACTCATATTGGGCTATGAGAGCTCTGTAAAAAAAATCTCGTAGACGACACATAAAAAAGAGACTATTTGAAGTACTAACTTTAGTTTCCTCAACACAGCTGGAAGTCGTTCGTGATGGCACTTTCCATTCGCGATGTCACTGTGCGAGACTAAATTGGTGAATTTATTGAAGTGTGAGATGTAGCACCTTAAGAAAATCTCTGTTTACAAGATACTAAATTGCATATTCATAAAAATTTGTTCAATTGCACGTTCACAAAAGATTTCTAAATTCCTTTTTTTTTTGTAATTTTGTAGAGATGTGATGGAGATAAGTATAAATGGTTTGTTGTAGTTAAATGAGGCTAAGTTTTTTCACAAGAGGTACACTGTGAAAAATTTTTATTAAAACTATTTTTTAAAAATGTTGTAGTGGGCGTGGCTTATTTATTAACCTTTAAGGACGAGTGGGACACGGGTGTCCCAAAAACAAAAACATTGTTTTTTTACTAAGAAAGTTTTTTTGTTCTCTAAATACAGGGAGTTCCGGCTTGAGAGTAAACGGACTGAATGAATTTGGTATGAATTGCATACTATTGGGAGCTCATTTATATACACTAGATCCCGGCATTATGCACATTTTCGGGACCGAAAAAAACGCGCGAAATGGCATTATGCATCGAGAAAATTTGCATACCTACAGGGGCTTTCTTTTGAATAAATTGACCGTTGAACGAATTTCGCGCAGAGTAAAAGTCGGTAACAGTAGTTCAAACAAAAAGATTCAAATGTTTCAACTAATTCAACAATATAAATGCATTAACAAACAGTACATGGCCAGAGTTCTTCAATAAATGGTTAGAATAATAAAAAAAATACCTTTAAAAAAAGAAATTAAAATTTTGTTCTGAAAAAGTAGCAAAATGTTTTCAAATTTCCCGCGTCGCACCATAGTATGCATTCAGGCGTATTTCAAAAATGATTTCATAAATTGACCCCCGATGGTAGGCAAATTTGCATAATTGTGTGTGCATAATTCCGTCAGGTGCATAATCCCGAAGGACTTAATGCCGGGACTGAGTGTAATAATTTTTGAAATTCCCCTAGGGAGAAGTGGGGCACATTTGAAAGTGGGGCACCTTTGCAATTGGGATTTTCCACCTATTTTTAAATAAAATTGAGCCTTGTCGTGATATAATTTAGCTACACAAACAGATTGAGAAGCAAAATTACATTATGATATGGCTCAGTTCCACTTAAACATAGAAGATAAATCCCAATTTCAAAGTTGCCCCACTTCCCCCTATTTGTATGCAAATATTTTTCACACGGTTAATTTGAAATACATTTCTTATAAACCGTTGGCGCCGGAAATAGGCTGAAAAATTCGCACCGACAAGTCTTGCATACATCACGGAGTTTTTGTAAGTTATTCCAAAGATATTTTCTGCAGATATGCAAATTCGCTGTTTTACTGGAGATAATTCGCGGGCTCTTTTCGGTCCCGAAAAATTCTTTCAAAGTAGAACTCTTTGTAGTCCGAAAAATTAGTTTTTATTGTTGGGACACCGATGTCCCATTCGTCCTTAAAGGGTTAAGGAGTAAGACCTACAGTAGCCACTCTCTCAATTGGGCATTTGGGACAAAATGTCATCCGGTTTATCGATAGATTTGGGCGTCAAAGCCTTTGTAAATTCCAACAAATATTTCTAACAAATATTACAAAATTAACTTATATAATTCTGTTGAGATAGTTTTCCCTTTCAAAGTTAAAAAAATATATTTGTAATTATTTTGTGTAATGGTGTAATGCACTAAACCTATCCAAACTTTGTGTAATTTTAAATAAATCGTGTAATTTTTGTGTAAAAAACATACACAGTGTAACCATTAAGTTGTCAATATTCCGGCATGGTCTGAGGGACAAAAGGTAAAGGTGAAAATGCCATACTGGGTAAATGTTTCTTAGGAGCCTACTCGATATAACCTGAAGTCTTGCTTGAAGTAGTATTTTGCGTAGTATCATATTCAGTAGTTGGTACTGAGGAATCCCCGGGACCTCGGGTTTTCAAAGATTTTCGGTTGTTTTACAGTTCTCGGCGGGTTCCGTGGTTTTCCCGGATTTTATGAATTTAAGAGTTCCTTGGGATCATGAGGGTTCTCCTGGTTGTTCAAAATCATCAAGACTTGAACATATTCAAGTTCAGAATTCTCCGAAATTTACCTGATATCCGACGAATTTCCCGTCTTATGTGAAAATTTTACTTTATTTTATTTTTTTAAATTCTTGTGGGGTTTTACTAAAATTCTCACCGTGCGTGCTTCTGATATCAGAAGCGGCTACTTTACCATGATTTTCAATGTAAATTTTACATAAACGTGTAATCGTGTGTACTGATACACATATGTGTAATTTGTACACATTCTGTCTGGAAACTGTGTAATTTGTACACATATTGTCTGAAAACTGTGTAATTTTACACGAAATATGTTGCTACACAATTTACCATTACACAAAATGAAAATTACACATTTTCAGATTACGCGTTTGCTGTCGAGTAACTTTAGAATAATAATCGTGGTGAAAAAGCAAATCAACGATTTCACTTGTAATCTGTTTTGTTCAGCTGAATATATTCTGTCAAAATTATTCAGTTAACCATTACACAAAAATTCTAATTACACATTTATCAATTCGATCCTGTGCAAATTAACATGTGTTATAACAATCCAAGGATTATTGTTGTTTTTTTTTTCACTGTGAAGTAAGTACATTGAGTATATTATAAGAAGAGAGTACGGAAAATCTTCAAATTATTGTGTAAAAACATTGCAAACAAACAACATATTTTTGAAATCGACAATTGTTACTGCAATATTATTTTTAGTCAATATATCAAAATATTACGCTAAATTCCACAACTCACAATTCAATGACAAAAAAGTAGATAGGACTTTGCAAACGCAATAGTCAAACTCTATTTATTTTACACTATTGAACATTTTAATTATGTATTTGCACTTGCACCCAAATACGATTTTATACTTTACGTATTTGTTCTGGATGAAGCAAGTGATAGAGTTACAATTTTTCATTTTTTTTAAATAGGGAAACTACCAAGTTTCGGCCAGCTTACAATTTCGTCTGACTTGAAATTTCTGCTGGCTTGTAATTTCGGCCAGCTTGCAATTTCGACCAGCTTACAATTTCAGCCACTTCTTTTGCTACTCAAATTTCCACTAATTTTCAGTTCTTTTTCAAACTCTAGAGATTATATAGTGCAAAAAACATGAAAAAAACCCTTCTGCGAAGGAAAAGTTAAAAAAAAAGACTTTGAAAGAATTCCAGATGGGCAAGGAACTAATGAGAATCAAGGTGACCGAAATATTACCCATGGATATGATTAAATGTTTATTAATTTTAAAATGTATTAAGAACGATTATAGAGAAATCAAAAATAATAAACAGCCAAGCAAAACTCTTCAAGAAAAGGTAACAAAAAATCAATTTGTATTAAAAATATTAGGTCCTAGACACATTTAGGACTTAAGCCGAGAGACGGCTTAGTGGAAAATGATGGAAATGTGGTTTAACCTTTATTTCGAATATAATTATGCTAAGCCGTCTCTCGGCTAATCCTTAAATCTGTCAAGGCTCTTACATTTGAAGACTAAGACTTTGGCCTTTGATGCGACTATGCCGAAATTTGGTACTGTTACTCTACCCATGTAATTGTACAAGTACTGACGTAAAAAATGATATAAGAAATAGGAAGATAAAACGGCCTTCGGTTGCGTCAAGATTGTTTATCTTTTCAGGACAGGAAAAACATGTATATTTTTGCCAAAGCTTTCGGCGCTACAACGCGCCTTCCTCAGTGGCTAAAAGGAGGGATTTTTTAAAATAATTATATAATATTAATATAATTTTTATTAATAAAAATTTCCCTCTTTTAGCCACTGGAGAAGGCGTGTTGTAGCGCCGAGAGCTTTGGCAAAAATATACGTGTTTGTCTTGTCCTGAAAGGATAAAAAAAAAACCTGACGGAACCGGATGGAGGTTTATCTTCCTATTTCCCCTACCCTTGTAATGTCTTATTCGATAAATGTTTTTCCATTAATATTGTATTTAACAATCGGACTTTTGAAATGAATTGCTTTAGTGAAATTGTCGAAATTGTCGATTTTTAACAGTGTATTATGTCTGGTTATTCACTTTGCTTCCTTCTTAGTTAACTTTTCTCAGTCTCAACCATCTTCATTGATCCATCTTGTCAATTGGGCTAAATACTGGAGGAACATATGTGTAAGCGATTGATGGTACATTGTGTACATGTTAAGAAAATTCGTCACTTGGTCTCAATGATGGGAACTCGGAGTTAGTTTCTCATGTTACTCTTCAACCAAGACGAAAGGATGAGGTTTGGGATGATGCGATGATTAAGCAATTTGATTCTATTTTCAGTTTAATTGCTGAGTTTACCAGAGTCAAAACACCAATTTAAGGGACTGAAAGTGACTTCAGGTAGGATGATCTATGGTTGTTAGAGGTGGAAATGGAGTGTTTTTGGATGTGAATGAAGGGAAGTTGAAGAGGTCAAAGTGGGTCGATTTGCAAGTATATTTAGTGAAACAGAGCGAAGAAGGATTTGAGGAAACTTGAGAATTGTACTTTTAACATTTCTGTTCATCTTTTTCTTTCATCTCATCCCAAATTGCTTCCTCAAATGGAAGTTGGAGTCTCTTATTCTCTCTAACTCCATCACAGAAGCATCTTGTGCTTCATCAGTTTGGTAGCATGGCGGAAACACCAGTAAAAAGGACGTTTATGTTCCAATGATGGATTTTTAATGAATTTTTTATGTGTTTCCCAAGAAGAAAAATGTTTCCATATAAGCTTTTTGGTGAATGTTTACATAACATTGATATAGTATGGTGGGAAGGAATAAAATCCACAACATGAGGTTCAACACAATGTACCAGCAAATTTTAATTTGTTCATTTAACTTTTTCCCAGTCATGTTTGAGCATTTTCCTCAATGGCACAATAAAAAGTTGCACCATCAAATACTGCAAACAATTTTTTTATGTGGAATCTCACCAAAAATTTTATTCTCTCTCTAAAGCTGAGGCTATTGTCAGAAAGGATGGAGAATTTCAGGAAGCTTTGTAGTATACATTAGGGTGGTGGGATAGGTTATGGTCAATAAGCCGTTTCATAGTTTTCATCTTTTTTTTTGTCAAAATGGGTGATACAGCTTTCTGGCATGGGAAGTTCTCGAACTTATGGCTTGTTTGCTATAACCGTAAAAGTAGTTTTAGTATACATTCGTCCAGATTACTAAAGATGTGATCCTACTCATGGGACATAAACGAACTGATTTATTGAAAGATTTTCCAAAAAATAATAGAAGTAGCGCAGTTAGATTGGAATACAGTGGGGGCAGTTCCTTGCGAAACCGCTGCACCTAGGCCTCCTTTTGGTTCAGTACAGAATGAAGAAGTTCAATTTTGTGAAGGGTTCAAAGACCTTACAAACGAATACAAATTTGTTCCAATAGGTTGAGAAATACGTTTTGTAAAGTGTTTTAATCCTTTATTTTGAAAATTAGTTTTCGGAATCATTCAAGGAGATTTTCGTTTATGGAGGAGTAGTATGCCAACTCCAAAACCTATCCCAAAATTCCAAAAATCGGAAAATAACGAAGATGGCTCTATAAAATGTTTAGAATAATTTCCAAAGACACAGGAGATTTCGCTTTGCCCCCGGCAAGCGTGGATACAATCGTGGGAGTAGCTGTCACACTTTTAAGTATTCGGGATTTTGGTTTTTGGAATTTGGCCCATTCGGGATTTTGGCGTTCGGGATTTTGGGGTCCCGGTCAAAATCCCGAACGTCAAAATCCCGAACGCCAAAATCCCGAATGGGCCAAATTCCGAAAACCAAAATCCCGAATTCTTAAAAGTGTTTCGGAAAACTATATTGTTGTTGACCAAACTCATCAGTAGCTTCCATTGTATTAAATATTCTTAGGTAGTAATTCATTTCCTAACTATCCCTGTAATAGGTGCAGTACGCTAGAATTCAATTTACTAACCATTTACTGCGCTTTTAGGGGATGATGAAGCTCATGAAGCTTCAAGTTGGTTGGTGAAAACATTTTCAACTTGGTAATTCGGTTACTTTTCAACTTAAACACGAACTATGATCTTCCTTATTATCCATTCAGGTATTAAAAAGCTTTTTCCTTCTTCCTCAATTTTGTAATCAATTTTGTAAATCAAGAGATAACTTGAAGAAGGTGCTGTGCTGAATACACTTACATCTTAAGCCGAGAGACGACTTAACATAGCAAGAATTGACGGAAACACTAGACCTTTCTTGACTTTCGCCATTTTATTCTTTACGACGTTTCGAGGATGAATGTCCTCTTCATCAGGTATCGAATTTTGTTGGGAAAATCACGTACAGGCGGGAAATGGTTACACTTTGTTGGACTTGGATCACAAATTACACTTTTTAGTTCACCATTCGACTGATCGACACAGAATCTGCGTCTGTGTGTTTCTGTGTCGATCAGTCGAATGGTGAACTACAAAGTGCAATCTGTGATCCAAGTCCAAAAAAAGTGTAACCATTTCCCGCCTGTACGTAATTTTCCCAACAACATTCGATACCTGATAAAGAGGACATTCATCCTCGAAACGTCGTAATGGCTCCGGCACACCTTTTAGACCAGGAAAATTTCATGAAGACGAAATTCGCATCCCTTTCTTTCTCACATGTTTTGTATATGACTATCTCATTTTTTCGCATACCAAATTCGATTGATCGAAATTGAATTTTGTGTGATGTTTAAAAGAAGAAGAAGTGTGCAAGAGAATGAGATTGACATATTCAATGAATGTGAGAAAGAAAGGGCTTCGAATTTCGACTTCATGAAATTTTCCTGACCTAAAAGGTGTGCCGGAGACATAAAGAATAAAATTGCGAAAGTCAAGAAAGGTCTAGTATTTCCGTCAATTCTTGCTACATCCCCATCGGACCGAAATTCTTCACATCGACAACTTAACGTATTTATAATGACCAGATTACATTTCCATCAGAATCTGACTAATCCGTGTTTGGGCTAAAACCGAGAAAAGGCTTGGTTAGAGTGGTCAACTGATGGGAATTTAGCCAAATCATTATTTTGATTATTACGCTATGCTGCCTCTCAACTTAAGTCGTAAGTGTGCTAGGGCATTACTTGTATTCAAAGTTTAGGTCACTAGGATTTTTTTTTGGAATTGAAAGTCTTCAATCTAGCGAATTTCACTTCACTTGATTTGACGGAACATGGGGCTGATAACCCTATCCCTGTACAAGAAGAAATAATCCTCAAGTTCAGTAATAACCTTCCCGATTTGAGAGCTCTATGCGGTTGAGGTTTTTTCTGTATCGATGCGAAGCTATGTCAGAGAGAAATTACCTACACTAATAAGAAAAAACCTAAAAAGTTAAAACAACTCTATGGTAGAGTTAAATTAACTCTACGAATATCGATGTAATTGTTACTCTTTTTTGTTGTAAATTTTAGTAAATACAGTTGAAACAACTCCTCGTGCGAGTAGAATTAATTCGTCGGATATCGATGTAATTATTACTCTTTTTCGATGTAAAATTTCATCTCGACTGAAGTATATGGTTAATTGTTTTCGTTTTAAGAATATACTTCAGTCAAGAAGATTTTCGTGTGACAAATTCCATATGCAAAGAAAATCTATCTTATTTTGCCTTTAATTCATTTTTTCCTTGGGTGACAACAACAAAGAAGGGGAAAATTGATTTTTTTTGTGTAAGAAAAGATCATCATCAATCGGACTTGCCTTCACGCATATGGAACATAGCATATGGAACATCAACTAGAAATATGCCTAACAGTGTTTCATGAAGACATGTACTTGCATCATACGTGATATTTCGCTTGGAATATAGGGAACTTGAGATCAAGAAAATATTAATAAAGAAAATGATAAAATAAAAAAAACATAAAATTGCAAAATCTATCCTTTTTGGGATTTGAAAGAGTTATTTTAACTCCAAAAAAGATTTTTTTAATGTCTTGGAACGAGTTATTTTAACTCTTAAAACGAGTTATTTTCAGTCTTAAAAAGAGTTATTTACACTCTTTTATCATGTAAATTTTAGGGAAAAAAGTTAAAACAACTCTTTCGAATATTACACCTAAATAGAAGTAAAATCAACTCTAAAATATAGTTAATCGAAAATCACAACGAAAGAGAGTCAATTCAACATCGATTCGAGTAAGTTTTACTCGATTATTTTTCTGAGTGTAAAAACCGTTAGAAGTTCGAAAGATTTAGTCGACGAGCTACACAAAAATGAGAAAGTTTATGAAAAGAAAATTAATTTTAATGAAACTGCAATAAAAACGTTTTGTCATCTAAAAATTCCACAAAAAATCACTTTTTGCTGGAAACGTTTACATTGTGGACGATTGGAGTCTCAAGAATACCGAAATTCGAAATGACAGAACAATCAGCGCTAAAGCGGCGAGTACGTGAACCTGCACTCTAGACTTCCGGTAGATTTTCGAATCGAATAGATATGGCTTGGCTTTGCCTGTTTGAAAGATTATTCCTGAACAGAAATAGTATTGTACCTCTGAGAATCTTCCTTACGGAACCGCCTAGTTTCAATAACAATAATTATTATTTATAAAGAGACTACAGACTGTGATTGCACCCTATCAAAATACCGAAATTTATAATATAAAATTGTATTTATGCTCAATGCTGCAATGGACAATAAATAAGGCTTCCCTATCACGATTGTTAGTTTAAATGTGTTCTGGCTATGTAAAACAAAAACCCTTTAAAATTTCATGATACAGATTATACTCAATAGTTGTCACTTGAAGCACTCCAATCTATCTCCCTAGTGATCCCTTTCATATGGAATTTACTGCCAATCCCCCTCACATCAAAATGGTCTGCACAATGAAAACCGCAAAATACAATAAAAGATGCAGAACATTGGAATATATATGTGACCATGTTTTGCATGCATTGGAGATATTTTATGGTGAGGATTTTACCGTGATAATCACACCTGCGGATAAATTGCAAAAGCAAGATTGGGAGAAAAAAAAATAAACCAAATGCAATGGCATTGAAGGTGGAAAAAAATTTCAATGGGTAGATCGAGGAACAAGTTAATTTCAATATCTCAAATACACATCTATCCCTCACTGGTCTTCATCCACAATTTTTGGATTGAAGAATTTTCTTCAGGTAGCCCACAGAAATACTTATACACCGCTTCAAGAAAGCGGGATACACTCCATGCCAAAAGAATTCTAACCACATAGCGAAAGCCAAAAAAAAAACAAAATGAATTATTGAAAGCATTTTGCAAAATCTCATTATTTTTCATCATTTGACATTTTTAACGATAGTGAAACTGTTGTAATTTGTCATACTACGAGTTAATGATTCATTGTACCCTCATTAATTGCACACGGTCTATTGAATATCCACGGATCATTATAATTGCTGTCAACATGTGGCCAAAAAATGCCAGATCTGGATTCATTAACATGGTTTAAATAATGTACCAGATATTTTTTTTTGAAGAATCACCCTATAAATACATATTCATCTTATTAAAAACAATAACAGTGAAAATTGTGCAGTGCAAGCCAAAATCCAGATTGGTATAGATGATTTTAATTTACTTTAAAAGCCATATATCATGATTGAGGGGCATTGTTTACTTTATAATGAAAATATCGAATGAAGTAGTGCAATATTTCTAGCAAACAAGGCAGTTTTGCATGAACAGTTTTCTAAAGGATGGCCTAGAAAATGGTTCATTCAACTACTCCGCATTTACACAGTTAATAACAATATGATCAAAATCTCTGGAAATTGAACATTGTAGTTCTTGATAGAATGAAATATAAAGGATTAAACATCTTCGTGACAATATGTAGGCAAGGACCTATTTAGAGAAATATTTATAGGGTGGCGGCATTACTTGTGGCTTGTTTTTATTTATGGATGACACCTTCCTTGCAAAAATCTTACCCATTTTCCACAAAATGATTTCGAAAAAATAACATAATATAGGGGGCAAGCAATATCTGCTCTTAAATCTAATATACTTAGGAGGTGACCTGCTTATGCAATCGACTGGTGTGGGCTCCAGACTATCGCGAGCTCTCCGCACTATGTCCTATCACTTGTACGACTCAAGACGAACTCACGTCCGTACTCACTGAGATCATACGACCGACTTAACTAATACAGTTGTCTCCAACATCACCGGAGGCGCTGGAGACATTGCGTCTTGAATATTTAGGGTTGTCTAAGCAGAACATTTATTGCTGTAAGGCGGGAAATTTAAGCTCTACACTACAATAATTAAAAATATTTGATGTGTTATCACATTTTTTTGGTTTTCGGCATAATTTTATAACAAAGATTTTCGAGATAATGTCCACGTATGGCGGGAGGGGTAATCGAAGACAGGAAGTCGATATCCCTAACCGTTTGACCTCTAGTTCTTCAACAAATTTAAAGTTAAGTAAAAAATATAGAAGTCTGTTCAATCACTCTGAGTATTTCCGATGAATAATTTAAATAATAGAGAACCGGTGAACGTCGAGGGTTGGAGTAGCTTAGAAAAAGACAAAGTCTCACAAAGAAATCCATATCAAGGACAGCAAGAATAATCTTTAAAATCTATAATTAAGGAAAATATCAATAATTTTAGGTTCAGAGTGCCAAATCCTATGCCCTGTGAAACTCCAAATCAATTGACAAAGCAAGAAAATTCAAGATTTGACCACTCACTGAGGAAGACTCGGAGTCCGCTCACCGATTTTCTTATTATCTGTTCAATCACTTTCACAATAAATTAATTTTCCATGGAAAACATGGGCTACTGGTTCAACAATTGTACGCATGATACCGTTGAAGGCTTGTAGCGAATCGAAACGAGTTGAAGTGCACATGGCAATTGGTTGAGATCAGTGGCAAAGACAATCAGAGACAGTGTCCCCATAAATCAGTTGGTAAAAAATATAATTCCCGAGAAATTATTTAATTATCTGTACTTAACCGATTCATTTTTTGGAGTTGAGTTGGATGGGTAGACTAAAGGGCTCAAAAAAGCCTAGGTGTTTGATCACTCACTAACTCATCTAACTTCAATTGCAAGTTGAAGCCACTTTCTCACATTCACATAGAGATTCGTATGAAAATTTTTCTGCACTCGTGACTGTTACACCGTATATGTCACTATTGAGGTGTGCCTTGTAAACAGGACTCTGTGTCTTATAAAGAGGGATAAATATTCTATATTTCCATCTGAAAGGTTTTTCGTAACTCAAAGTGTACGTTGAGTTTTTAAGCAATTTATGAATTGGCTTCAAACAGTTCCATATAAAAACCTTTTGCCAGGGGTTAGTATCTATCTGACCCATCTGACCGATGCATTACCGACGACGACCGATGCAGCCGCGTTTGAAATTTCAATACCTTTCCAGAAAATCCTAATTTAACTAAATCGGTTAAGAAGTTAGACACCCAAAGTGACTGAACCTTGTAAGGGGAAAAAGGAGAAAAACGTCTAAAGACAATGTTGTTTATTGAGGGTCACCGAAGACCTAAAGTTGATGTTGTAGAGCGTATGGCTTATTCGACAGTTGTTAACCCAGTCGACGGCCAAATCCACCAATCCAAATCCTTTGACTCCTTTCACACACCCAACCCTATCATTCCAAGGCGGGTGCTGAAGGTTGTTATATGATGCTCTTGTTGCTTATGGCAACTAACATCAGTACTTCAGTGAGTGAGCATCAGTCGCCATGGACGGTTCACTCCGAGAAAGTCGAAAAATGGGTGGCATCTTCAGTTCCCCATTTTCCCTTAATAAGTTTGTATTACTTCAGTGAGTCTCATCAGGGTTTACAATATCTTTGAACAAATCTTTAAGGAGTTCATCATAAGTTCACCCCGTGTGATACCCTCTTGACTGTGCCTCTGACTGTAGATTGCAGAGCGGATTGTGGGCAGTCTGAGTATTTTGCAGCATTATTTATTAACAAAACCTCTATCTAGGTCCTTAGAGTAAATTCTCTGCAACCCTATAATGTATCCAAGTGTCAGCAGCACGTGCCTTTTTGGCAATGCTGACACTAATCCCTCAATATGCTTGCCCCTGTAGCCCTTTCCTTACTCAACGACAGCCTTCTTAACTAATTGAAACTGTAATTCATAAAATTGTAAATCTGGATAAATCTGTAAAAATGTATTTTTTTTGCAAGGGATGGCAACACTATTGCATCCCAGAGAGCTTCCCTGTTCACAAAACACACGACTTCACCATGAACTGTGATTGGTACCACAGGCAATAAATTGCCTAGGTAATAAAAGGGAAATGTAAAGCCCCCCTGCTACTCTGATATTTATATATAATATTCTGTATTATAATAATACTCTGTATTACCTGATGAGATCGGTCGTGGTAAGTCGGCGGCAGACGCAACCAAACATTTAATTGAGGAGAGATATGTAAATTGAATGGAAATTGAAATTGAAATTGATATTCTAAATCTGCCAATTGAATTATTTGGAAAAATATATTTAAGCAATAAGTATGTTGTAGCCGAGATAATGAGACTTCTTGTCAGTACACTGCTCAGTAAAAATGCGTGAGGCTTTGTCTTCAACCTCTCAAAGTGAGGAAAATTTAAACTCAAAGTAAGTCTGGAAACTAATAAAAATAGTTTTATTTGTAAATTATTCTGCGGTGAGCATTCTTGGCATTATTCTAAAAGATTGAAAGAGAGTTGAAAGGGATAAATTATGCGTCCAAATAATAGTCTGAGGTGTTGATGGACTATCCCTTTAGACAAATATTAATTAATGCAGTTTTGATTGAACAGTGCTCCACATTAAGTACTATACAGCACTTCTTGGAACTTCTGGTCATGCAGCAGTCAATGAGAGTGAGCTCTAAAACTATGCACTGTTAACACTAGAGATTTACATTTGCTTGCTATTCACTGGCATACATTAGGGGAAAGTACTCTTCCTTCGAACGTTCATGTCTTCGAATAATGTGATTTTTTATGTTTCCTAAGAGACTTAGACATAATTATGACATAATTACCAACAATTGATAATTAGTTAACTAAATGTGTTATCACACTTGCACATTAAAATTTTAATATGATTCACATTAATTGTCGCTGGTGAGAGTCCAAATGCGTAATTTGTGTGTTTGAATCATTTTATATTCAAAATTTGATCTATTTGTTGATAAAAAGGTAGAGTTGGCCCGCAAAATTTGATATAAATTGATTTATAGCATTAATGTGAAAAATTAATGCGATTTTCTCTTTAATTTTTTAATGTGAAAAATATTTATGCTTTAGGTAAATTTAAACTTTATTTCTGCAGGCCAAGTCCACTTCTTTATCAATAAATAGAAAACCCCAAATATTAAGTGACTCAAAGACACAAATAACATATTTGGACGCTCACAAGCGACAATTAATGTGAATCACATTAAAATTTTAATGTACAAGTGTGATAACGCCATAATATTAAGTATTTATGTGTAAGTCTCCCAGGAAAAATAAAAGAAAGTTCACATTATGCGAAGGCATGAACGTTCAAATGGAGAGTACTTTCCCCTATAGGTATTTTGTAATAAATGGCATGTTTCAAATTTAACGCCACCCACTGTACATCATTACCAACTACAAGAAGTGGTTGGAAGGTGTTTTTTCACTGTCCCCGATCTTATGCATCACTCCTGCTGCGGCAGGCATCTTGCAATGATTCCCATGCACGGGATATTTCGTAGTGAGCCTCTCTGACCAAGAAACTCGTGGCCTCGGCTCGAAGATCATCGATCGTCCAACGAAGACTTTCTGCCACGCGAACGCCCAACGACATGGGATTTGTATGTTCTTGTGTATGGATGGTAAGAGATTTCTTGGGTGCTTCGGACAAGTTGTCCCACTCGCACTCGCTCCAACATCGACCTTGTTTGACCTCACGTCGCTTTAAGAGCAGTCCGTGGCTGCTGCTGCGATTCAGGTTCTTTCCGATCAATACAGATGAGGCTCCAAAACAAGATCTTTTAAGTCGCTCAGAAAACTGGCCACAGCAGCATCGGACTCTCACACAGGTGAGGGCTGATGGTGTGTGCAGAGATGCCAATAGGAGAGGCGATCGAGATCAAAACACAACGCACAGGACGTGAGGTTGGGTACAAAAAAAAGACACCAGCAAACAAAAAGAATTCAATAAAATCCATGGGCGAGAGAATGAGAGTGGATGGTAGGAGATATGTATGAAATTAAAGGGGGTATAGAAGGAAGAAGCACAAAAAAAAAGAAGGTAAAAAGAATTCCAAACTGCTGGAAGCTGGGATGAGACCCGCTGTTTATTGAAGCTTCTTGTTATAATCTCAAAAGCGAGATGTCTGGGTGATTATACGCCATCATTGACTTCAATATGACTTTTATTTGTGCTACATTAAATCATGACTTTGTTCGATATGACGCTAAGAGACACAAAACAACATATTCCCTCCACTTTTCCTCCGCAATTGCACCACATGGACTGGTAATATAGGCAATCACAGGAGGAACGAAAAAAAAGGAGATCTAGTAAAACTGCGAACAAATTATCATTAGCTAGCATTTTTCTTTCTATTGGACTTCTCCATAGTTACGCTATGACCATATAAATATCCCCGTAATAATCATGTAATAATACTCCACATACGTTGACGCCGCAACAGTTGCTCCCTCGAATGGTGAAATTATTTCAACAAGTTGAGGAGTCGCACTACTGGATCTGGCGCCAAACGTTGAATTGATTAAGTGGTCAGTTGTTGACCGAGATGGTCGCGAAGATGGTGAGAAAATTCTTTGAAATAAGAGCGGGAAAATCTATTTTCCATTTCTGGCAACTTACTTTCATCACGTCGCATTTAATTGTAGTTTATGTAACACTGTGGAATGTTATTGCTCGTACAAATAATTCTATGAATTTACCTACTATCTTTGAGTATACAATATAAGAGGAGTCAATAATTCATAATATAGTGCTCCTCATATCCAATATATCATTTAAGTCTTGATACTTAATGAAGGATTTTAAGCAGCAATCTCAATACTGGTCTTCAGACTAGGTCTTAAACCTGTATCTTGAAAAATTTGTTAACATGTAAGTACAGACATAAATATGAAGATTAGATTAGATTACAGTGGGGGCGGTTCCTCGCGGAACCGCTGCACCCCGGCCTCCTTTTGGGCCCATTATGCATCCCAGATTAAATTAATCCCTGTTAAGGGCAAGATGGTTCAAGCCAGCGCGTTTTTCGGATAAACTCAATTAAACAGGACGGCTTCAATCAATTACCTTATTGAGGGTAAAAGTTCTAATTCCGGACACCGACACCGTTGAATTTCGGACAAACAAATTTAAAATTCCGATAACTGTCTTAAAACTTCAGGGAGGTATTCTCGATCGATTCCATGACATTTCTTGGCAGAATTTTAATTTTGATTCAGCTACATTGACCTAGGTCTGCTCTGAAGTCAATGCCTCTTCACAATGGCTTGCATGACTTAGTTTTTAACTTATTTAGGGTAAATGTTTTAATTCCGGACACAGTTGAATTTCGGACAAACAAGTTCAAAATTCGGGTAACTGTCTTAAAACTTCAGGAAGGTATTCATGATCGAGTCCAGGACATTCCTTGGCAGGATTTTAATTATGATTCAGCTGCATTGACCAAGGTCTGCTCCGAAGTCAATGCCTCTTCACAATAGCTTGCATGCCTTATTTTTTTTAACCTTATTTAGGGTAAAAGTTGTAATTCCGGACACCATGGAATTTCGGACAAACAAATTTAAAATTCGGGTAAGAGGAAGGGTGGCTATTTTGAGCTGTGGGGCTATATTGATATACGCTTTTTCGGATATTTATGGGCTGGGCCTTACAATCATTTTATTTAGATCTACAATTGTTTTACAGAGCTAAATTACATTACGTTAAAGGTCATTTTCACTTAGAAATATCCGAAAAAAGTCGAATATCAATGTATCCACACAGCTCAAAGTAGCTTTACCTTCCCCTAAATTTGATAAACTATTAATCGAATTGAATTGACTAATAAATAAGATACCCAAGAAGCAAAATAGTTGCCTTATAGAACCAAGTACAGTGCCCTATCTCTAATCCGGTTCGGCGTAATCCGGACGAGTTATCGTCGGTTACATTTAAAATAATTTTGAGGTCATGTATGCATGTGTGTTTAGCAATGAAAATTAATTATCCTGTGATTTTTTTTTATTTAACACTAAACTTACCGACCATTTTTGGTCGTTTTTTGGTTAAATGACAAGCCGCGGTGGGGTAGGATACTCAACAAATTTGTCTTGGAAAAGAGAAAAATATTAAAATTCAAACACTGAATAAAATATTACAAGACTTTTAGGAGATTAATATCAGACCTAAGATTGACCTATATCGCCTAACTTCACTAATTTCATTTCGGTCACGATTTTTGGAAAAATTCTGATTTAAGATTAGATGAGGCAAATGATCTTGCATTTTGATTTTAATTATTTTGACGAAACAGCTAACAAGTGTTTACTGTTGAAGAAGTGTTCTAACTTTATATGTTTTCATTAGAATTACCATTATAGAATAATTATTTAAAGACATTTGAATTTTGAGAGAGTCAAATTCCATCATTTTGACAAAAATAGCAACAATTTATCTCTGTCATCTGGTTAGTGTGTGAATTTCTCAAGAGAATTAAAATTTGGACATGACAATTTTGCAAAAAGAAAGTACAATATCCCAAATAAAGTCTGAGAAATTGTACAAATATTTCAGTGAATCTTTCAGAAGCATCACTAAAATGTTGTTATCTGTCCACAGAGTCTTTTTCTCGAATCTTTAGCACGATGTTGCATTTCACAGTTTCCACTTTGTCACACCAAAAAAAAAGATCTTCCATCCGGGAGAAACAAGTGTCACAGGAAATCCATCGAGATGAGTTCATGAGGATAGTATTTTATTCAGGGTGACAACCACAAGGGCTGCAGGAGGAATTGTATGGGGTTATCAGGGAAACAAAGATTGCCACAACCTTCTCACTTTGTATATCCCAAAGTTCTTTATTATTTTATTATAATGTACCTCCATTTGTTGTCTTTTCTCTTCTGTACTTGCATTCGTGAAACAAGAGTTGCTGCATGACTTTAGTTTTCCTGTCTTTGGTCTTTTTGTGCACCCGTAGGGAATACACGAAACTTCTGCAATGAGGGTTTATTCAGGATGAAAATTCAAGTTTAACTACAAGTTTATGAGAAGGCAGCGTCTTGCTGGGTGGAATATCCGGCAATCGTAGCTTTTTGATATCGTAGGAGAAAGTTGATATTAATCAACTCGCACATATTCTGGCTTCGAACACTTCATATTTTTCCAATATTCCTTTAATGCAGGGGTGAGCAAGAACCGTTTTAAAACGAATAAACGTCAAAGTAAGTTTGTCTAGGTAGCGTTTTGACCATTTAGGGTAAAGTTATATAATTTGGAATAAGTGTTATAAGTTGGACAATTCGCCGGTACAAGTTGGACATGGCTTTTTTCTTGATAAATACAGTACAAAATTTGTTTTTAAGCACAAGGAACCAAATTATAAAACTAAAGCATTAAAAATATACAAATAAAAATGAAGTACAAAATTTATCAAGACAAAAAGCCCTGTCCAAATTGTACCATTGTCCAACTTGTACCACTGTCCAACTTGTACCACTTTACCCTAACGTACAATTTTCATTTGACTTTTTTCGGTTTCAAACGGTTCTTGCTCATCTCTGCATTAATGACTTTGACCTATAGCAATATATTTTAATAGGTAATATTAAGTAACATATTTCCTGAAAAAACTTCAGTCAGATTCATTAAAGGAATTGGGAAAATATAAAGTGTTTGAAGCCAGGTTCAGTAGGACGCATAAAAGCCTTCCCTTACACTGAAAACCAAGATTAGGGGAAACTGGGGCTTCATCAAATATGCGGTAGCACGAAACACTGCGATATATTAATCAGATATTCGAATTCAGAGGACAAGACTTATAGAAACTTATAGGCATTATAGGGATGCTTGCCCACTGAAGAAATGATTGAGATAGTCCAAGTAGGGTGGAGTAATCACTTATCGCCACTTTTAGGAAAAATGAAGTTTACTTTATTATAACTTTTGACTCCTTATTTTAACAGAACTCAAATTTGAAACAAAGTTACTTTGATGTATTGGCTTTAGGTTCGCCGAGCAATTAGTGCTCTAATTTAACGCTGGACTACTTAAAAACTAATTTTTATTAACAATGCAAAAAAAAACCATTTTGTCGCCACTTTTTACTACTTTTCGCCAGTTTTGTAACCACTTCTTGCCACCCACTTGAAAATGTCCATAGTCGATTATTTTAGACAATGTTATGAAAATAATATATTCAGCATTTCTTTTTCCGCATGATCACCTTATTATCATTAATTTTAAATGATTTTTCTTCACTTTTATTTGAGAAATCAAATTATTAGACTATTGCAGAAAGTAAACAAAGCAGATTTAACAACTGAGAATCTATGAAGTGAAGTTAGCGTTGCCTATTGAAAAGCAATGGCGACAGGTGGTAAATCAAATTCAGAATATAACCACTTTTCGCCTTAGCTCATTTTTACATAAAAATAATATAAACTATAATATTAACTAAATTAATACATTTTTTTTGTATTCGTCGAATGTAATTAAATGTTCAATAGACTAATTATTTATCTAAAATCGTAAATTTTGTTCGATAAAAGTTTCATAACACTTGGTATATTTGGTAAGAAATATTGCTCTCATGCACTTGATTCAAAAATTGCGCTAAAAAATGCTCAAACACTCAAATTCAAAACAAAAAATAGTGTTTTTCGACTTTCTAATTAACAGCAGTAGAGTCAAAAATAATTTACAGCTAATTTATTTTATAAATAACACTATGCAACACGTTTTTTGTCTCAGAGGTCTGAGGAAATAAATAGAAACAAAAATTGTATTCTTAAAGGGAAACTGAGAGCTTTGTATTGAGGGTTAATTTGGTATGTAAATGAAAATTATCTTGATGGTCCCCCGATCGATTTAAAGAAGAATTTGAACATTTATGTATATTTCACGTAAGTTTTAAAAGATATTTTCTTAGTTATCTTTAGGGAATTTGCTCTAAAATAGGTATTTCATATTTTTGGAAAATGACAAAATCCAACAAATGAGGCATTTAGAGTGATCGGAGCGCGATGTCTTAGATGAGCAAAATTGTAGTCCTGAGTGTTGCCTATCGCCTGGTGTCAATGAATTTTTAATATTTTGTTTAGTTTATTTTATACAATTTTTTACAACCTCACTCAAAGACCATTTTTTGGCAGTTTTTAGAGAAACTTCAGAGAAAGTTCTAGAGAAACTCCAATTTTACACCCGGAAGAAGTGGTTTTACAAAGTTTTTTGTAATATTCAAAATTTAAGCACAACTAATGACCTTTCCAACGGACCCACACTTTTTAAATTCTGTTCGCTAGAACCTGAGATATAAAAGATAATGTAAGGCAAAGCAGAAAAAATATAAAAGTATTAATAAAAAAAAAATTGTGACGTGATTGAGCAAAATCAAAACCATATTCTTAATCAGGAGACTCGACTCTATCAAACGTACCATGTGAGACCTCTGAGACAGAAAAAAGTTGTCAATTTGTAGCATAGTGTAATGGAAAAATTGCGATTTCAATATAAGTGGCGAAAAGTGGGGCACTGACTGGCGAGAAGTGGTGATTCCACCCTAGTTTAGAAATAAAAATTAGTGTTTGGTGCTACACCATGTTTGATTGTGCCCCAATTTACCCCAAGCTGTAAAAAATCTCAACTACCCTGAGTTTATCAAGGCTTATCAGAGGTTTCTCTTGATAAATTTTAACGTGTAAAATCTCATTGTCTACTCAATAATCTCTTAAACTCTACTATGACTTTCACGCACTAACTTTGAATTTGCACCTTCTTCACAAGATGAACTTCCGTGAGTTTCCATATTGTAGAGTGTGACAAGTTCTGTGAGATATTTTCAGAAAATTAAAGGAGACTCTCATGAGTTTTACGACTCACCTCGCGTATGAATGACATCTCTGTCTTATATGTCTCCACCATGAAATTGACTCATGACGCGGGCTTTTCTGGGGTAGGTGGTGAAAAGGCAGAAAAAAAATATACTGCGCATTTGAGTATCTTTTCCAGGGAAAATCTCATTTCCGCCTACCGCGGAATGGAAAAGCTGTGAAATTCGAAGAGAAAGCTTTAAAAATTTATCGCTTTTCAAGAATGAGCACTTGAGAAGAAATGTCATCAATCAGGTACAATTTCAATCTTTCTTTCGCATCTTCGCACCATCCTTTGTTTCTCTTGCCCAGCATTCGATGGCATAAGTAGCAAAAAAACAGCCAGGAGAAATTCCATTTTTCAATCCATCCATTGATATGTTTATTTTCAATGGTGTAAAAAAGTACTATGCGCTAACATGCTCTCTATATGGCAATGTGCTTTTATTTTCTCCTCTAGAAAACTCCCAATAACCTTATGAGCAAGTCTCGATGGTCATGAGGGAGCAAAAAGTTTTGATAGAGCATCTCTATATCGAAGTTCCTCCTTCTACTTTTGGCACAATGGATTTAGACTGGATGGTATTTCAAAATTTCACTCTACAAATACCTTGAAAGATTACTCTGGATGTAGGTCGATATTGCTATCAAGATTCCTTGAATTCATAATCAAACGCAGATAGGTATTTTTCGAAGATAATTGGTACAGTATTTTGGAATTTACAGGGCTAATTTTTTTTGTATAGAATTAGACTGAACATATATTTATAATATTTTGTTCAATAACTGTCATTATACTTAAATTTATGAATTCTGTTTAACTTTAATTAAAATTATATAATCTTAGCTTCTAGTACGTGGCATAGTTCACAACTGCTGTGCCAATAAGCTGCAATGGTTCATCCAGAAATGGACTATATCATCCCATCAAATGGACTATATCCCGCTTCAACGCTGAGGTATCAGACCACAAGAATTGATTCTAACCCTTTACCTTTTAAATAAATCTTTAAGTTTTAACATCTTAAATGCCAAAATTAAATTTAAAATAATAATAAAGTGAGGGTGTGCCTGAGGTATTCTGATAATTTGAATATGAAAAGCAAAAGCTATACCCTCGTTTTCAGAGACTTAACTTAAAGCATAACCATGGATAGGGCTATTACGAAGGGGTAGGCAGGTTAGGGTAGGTAGTCCAACTACTTAACCCTCTAACGGTGTTTTCTTTAATATGCGAAAAAAAAGTTCTAAAACAATGTTTTCTAGGATAATTATGATCCAATAAAGTCGAAAAAACCATCCATTCTTCATTATCTTTTTTAGTTTAGGCGCTAGGTGAGAAAATATAAAAAAAATTTTGAAACTCTTTTTGCTTCTAAAATTCACATTTTTAGTTTTTCCAATTTTTTTAAATAAAATATACAAAGTAGAATGACATATCTTTCAGTAAAAAATAAATTTATTTTAGTCAGAAAACTTTAAATCGGTATTTTTATGGAAATTGGAAATGAGTTTTTTTGCACTAATATTTTTTGTTGCTTTTTCTCTGACCTGTCACACAAAACTGGGAATAGCAACAAAACGAAGAGTGAAAATCAGTTCAAACTTTCAAGAGATGTTTACAAGACTATTACCGAAGACACTATAGCACTTTTAAATAAATAAAACCTTTATTGTCGCTGTAAATGTGATTTTTGTGAAGACCGCCAGGAGGCGGCCTTACCCGTTAGAGGGTTCAATATTTCTGTGCTGAATCTGGATTTCATAGTCCGAATTTAGGTGTGACCGACTTTTTGCAAATTACCCTAAGTCATGTAATCAAGGTAGTTTGAGGGATTCTAGTTTCAATGTATTTTCCGTATTTTCAATGGATTCAGCTCTTCGTGTTCCCGGACATTCCTTGGATCCAAGAGGGTTTCTCGGATCCTTGAAGGTTCCTTAGGTCTCAGAGGATTCCTCGAGTTCCCAAGGTTTTAATAGTCCCCAAGAGTTCGTTGTATTCCCAAAAGTTCCACAGGTCCCTAATCGTCACTTATACTAAAAAAATTCATGTCTATAATTGACAGTTTATCCTACATAAGTGTAAAAAATTTGCTTCAGGAAGGGCATAAACTACTTTACTATATGGAGGCCAAATGGGTTCACCTGGTTCCTGAACATTTGGGTAATCAAAAACTCCAGCGTTGAAACGCGACCCAGATGGCCGGAAATACATCTCGATCTATTAGTTCATTCAGAAATATAGTCCATTGCTTGCTGCTGTAATTTCCATTAGAATTATCAACACAAAATTTCCGATATTACACGACTTTTAACGAGCTCAGGCCTGGTTCACAACTACCCCATGTTTACTACTGCTCCAGTTTCCCCTATGAAGATTCTTTCGTTTTAGAGTTTTCAGAAAGTTCTTAGTTTTTTTTGGGTTCTTTGATATCCCGCTTAGCTGAAGGTGGGGCTACTTTGAGCTATGGGGCAACATTTTATTAATCATTATTATTTTATTTAGATCCACAAATTAGGGAATTAGATAAAATTAGGGAAAAATTAGAAAAAATTACATAGAAAGTAGTTGAAAGCGATAGAAAATGTGAAGAATTGTTGAGAAAATAGTGTCTACGGTGGTAGTGCAATACAAAGTTGTTAAGTGCACTTAACGGCTTCATACAAAATGCGTACGGCGATTTCGCACCTATGCGGTAGAGAACGACGCAAAAGCATTGTTTTTGGCGCGTAATTTTTTGCACGGAAAAAGACCGACGTTAGGAGTCGCTTTTGTTACTGTATGACAGAGTAAATTTTAGAACCGTAAAATAACGATAATATTACTACATAGTTCAATCTTGAATAATGCTGTGACCAAAATACGACGCAAATATGACTAATTTTTAAGATTCCAATTAGAAGTAGTCTTTTTGACCATGTATACCATGTATACCAAAAACCAGTCGTTTTTGAGTCAGAGTAATTTTTTGCGGATTCGGTTCGTTATCCGGATGAATTTTTTGAATTTGTTCAACGTCTCGAAAATATAATACAAGTTTTTTTGTAGAATTAGAATAGAAGTTTTAAAGAAGATTAAAAAGACATAATTAGAGAATTCTATAAAAAGTTATGATCAGTGAAATCAAAGAAGACTACATTTTGATTTGGTAAATTTAACTCAAAGCACTCTCTTTAGTCGCAACTACTTGTAATCCGGGAATGTTATTTTGCCCACAACTATCTCAAAATTTGATAAATCTTTATAATATAATAATTAATAATAATTCTTGTTAGAATAGAATAATTCTTGTTGTTACACATGAATTGGGAAGTAAATTTACAAGTAGTATCATTTACAAAGAAGTAGACGTGATTTTCAGTAGAAGTATCTGCATAAAAGTTGACCAAAGTTATGTTTTGTGAGTGTCAGTAAATGCTAAGCCTCGTTTGCGGTGTGTCAAGAACTGACTTAGCTATGAACGAGCTTAGTCGTCTCTGGACTTTAGTCGTAAGTGTGTCTAGGGCATAAGTTACGCGCGAGATTCCCTCAAATTTTGATGAATCCTCTCTATAGTCCCACTAGCATATAATCCGGAAGTGCATACTTTCCCTTGAATCCTACAAACTTATATTTCAGGAGTCTACATTTTACATAATTTTCATTATTATTATTTTTTAATCGATTGTTCATTCGTCGATTCGTGCTCAAACAACTCAACGGAGCTGGTAACAACATATTCATTTAAACAATTAGTCCAAAATATTATTTTCTATTTGGTTTCGAGACATAAGAAATATGAGGACATAAAAATGTGTTATATGAGCATTAGGGTAACTTTAGTCAAAAGTCTTTATTTAAGTATTTAGTGAAAATAATTTTCTTGACCTTAATACAAACTACTTAATTAAGGGCTTTTACAAAGGACTTATTTAAGTATTTCGTGCAAAGGCTTAGTCATGCCTTATTAGTTTTGCTCTTCACCACAAAGCGCTGATGTTTGTCTCATTTTCATATATTTCTAAGTAGGGGAAAGTACTCTCCCTTCGAACGATCATGCCTTCTTATAATGTGATTTTTTATCTTTTTCGTAAGAGATTTACACTAAATTATCACGTAATTATCAACAAATAATGATAAGCTAAATATTATTTAATAGAAATATGTAAAGTCTCTTATCACTGAGAGAAAAATGGGGGTGCGATTAACATTTTTTCCTCATAACTTTAACACTTTTTAGGTGTAAAAATATATCAAAAATTTTTAATGTTAATTTTGCATCTTTTTAGGGGTAAAATTAATATGAAAAAGGGTAACTTTAACCCCTAATACACCTAAAAAGCATAATATTTACACCAATTTCGGATCAATACTGCGGGGTAAAATTAACATTTCCGGAATGTTATTTTAACTTTTTCGGATTTCTCTCAGTGTAGGAAAACTAAAAGAAAATTCACATTATTCGAAGGCATGAACGTTCGAAGGGAGAGTGCTTTCCCCTTGTTGAATGTTCTACAACTCTTTAAAAATAAGTCATTGTGTTAAGAACTTAGTAAGTGCTTAATAAGTACTTAATGTGTTAGCTGGGCAACACAAAGAAAAGTCGATAATGCAGAAACACTTTTGAACATTAAAATCCGAAAAAACATATTAATTTTTCATTGGAATACCACCATTAGTGCTGAATCACATTGACAGTAAAATGCTCTCCGTAATTCGTTAATTTACGCATTTTCATTGCAATTCTTAAGCAAATTCACGATTACCGTATTACCTTATCTCATACTCGGTGACACAAGGTGAGAATAATATAAGAAAATTGAAGAAATAAAACGAAAATACAATAAACGGTGTGCAAGAACAACTGAGTGAGAAATTGATCGTATAGTTTCTTTGCTCAACGTTTATCATATTTTCGTTTTATTTCTTCAGTTTTCTTATATTATTTTCACCTAGTGCCACAAACTATAAGATAAGGTAATACGGTAATAGGAAATTTGCGTAAGGTGACCGTAAATTTCAGTACGGTGAGGCTACAGCAAGCATTTTATTGTCAATGTGATTCTGCCCTTATTCGGATGTTTGGACTACTAAATAGCTATGATATCTGAATTTCAAATTAAAAGAATAAAAATAATCACAAACGTTTATGTGGCTGTATCAAAACGGATTAAAAATTTGAATAGATCGGCCCTGGAAGATAAGCTTTCGCATTGTTGATTTTCAAATTGGAAATTGTTTGAAATACTGAGAAACAAATAATAGGAAAAAAAAAGTAAAGCTGTGGATGAGAACTGGCATGTGGGTTGAAAAGTATCATACGGATATTACGGTGATTTTTTGCAGTGAAAGCATCCCATCTATTTCTTTGTTTTCCGGCACTGAAAACTTCCCTTAACATGTTTATGTCGTATGGTGGGTTTTATTTTCGCGCATTTTTGTCCGTGACATACTCGCGATGAGATTTATGATTTTTCTCTTACCAATATTTTCCATCCAAAAATACCACACATATTGAATATTTCTGATTTGAGAAAGTTTTTTTATTTTGGGGAAAAAAACACATTCCGGGGGAGGAAGAAATATTTTTATTATTTCATATCAACATATTTTTCCATCTTTGGCACACCCAATGGGGATTTTTTTTCTTTACTTTTGCAAATTGTTAACGTAAATATAAGGTAATATACAGAAGAGTTTGTATAAAAATGTTTCGTCTCACCAGTCTCAGTGTTCTATTGAATTAAGAACGACAAAAAATTTCTTCAGACTTCCCGATCAAACTTTTAATACTTTCTTAATAAAACATAAATTATGCATTTTATTTGATTTTTTTTCATTCTTTCGCTACCTCTACTTCATCATTCGACAAGATTTGAATTTTATGACTATTGAAATTTTCGATAATTTATAATTTTATTTATGGGTTATTCTGTATGGATTCGTTGGAAGAGAGAGAGAAAGAGATGAAAATGACATGAAAGATGAAAAGTCGGTTGAAAATTGAATAGAAGAACTGATTTCTCTCTCAGAAATGCAATAAACTAATCAGCAGGAAATTAATTTGTCTCCTCATAATTTCTTATCATTTTATTTTATTGATATCCATCCATGTCAATTCAGCCACATGTCGCTAATTATTTCAATAAAAATTCATGTTTCTAATATGAGTCCATCTCTCAATCCATCTCAATGGACACTGACGTCAAATGAGGATGACTTCCCTAGAGGGAAATGCTCGATGAGATTGTTAGAAGAAATTATATAGTGTATCGAGGAATATCAAAAGAAGTTCCAACCAGTTGCCAGAAGGCACAGTAATTGACGATGTTGCTCTGTCTTTTGCCAGGAAATACTCGCATTCTTTCACTTAAAGGAGATAATTTTCCCCACAGATCATACGCAATATTGGCATCTGCATGATTTTTCTCAGGGCAACCGTAATTGTCTAGAAAGAAAGATTTTCTTTTCTTCTTCTGCCATACCTTTGACAAAAGAGAATATTGATGGCATCAAATATGTTGACTTATTTCACTTCTTTTGGACGATGTTTCTACCTTTTTTGCTCCCGGCTTTGATATTTCTCTTTCACCTTTTCTGATTATTTCTCCGATAAGGTGATAGTGAGAGAAAAGAAGCACAAGAAAGGTATAGTCAAAGCTAATGTAACGAAAGTTTCCGGAGGAGATTTTATCTGCAGCATTGACCCAATCTTCAAGGTACTACAAGACAGTGAGAAGAAATTCTGTCACAAAACTATTTTGTTGAAGATGATTTTTGACTAATTATGTATTTATTTTTCTTCCCCCGTATTCTACAGATGTTTAAGTTGATTAAACCATCAAAATTTTGATTTGTTGGATATAATTAGTTTTGTTCTTAGTTCAAACTGAATTTTACATTCCACTAGGGGAAAGTGGGGCACCTTTGAAATTGGGAGTGGAACTGAGCCATATCATAATGTAATTTAGCTTCTCAATCTGTTTGTGCATATGAATATCACGATAAGGCTGAATTTTATTTAAAAATAGGTGAAAAATCCAAATTACAAAGGTGCCCTTCTTTCAAAAGTGCCCCACTTCCCCCTACATGAATTTATAAAAGCTGCAGCATATTGGGCATAATTTTGGAAATTCAAACTTATGGTTTTTATGCGCTTTGCACTTTTTGCATGGATTCGTTCTTTAAGTTCCTAGGCTTTCCTATGATCTCCAAGAATTTCTCGGGTCCAAGAGGTTTTGAAGGGCCTTTGAGGCTTCTTCAGGACTTATCAATTCCGGTAAGCGTCGGGGGATGGGGTGGCTAAGAAAAAAGTGATTCTTCCCAAAGATTTCGGCTCAGGCTCTAAGCCTTCCTCAGTGGTCAAATTGGTTCTCTCCTTGCTTTGTCAGAGGCTTCCTTGGTCCACAGGGCATAAGATCTGGGGCACTGCACTTGTCTTTCTAGCTATTTTTGCAATTTAGAATTCATAATAAAACTTCACTTAATAAAACTTCTTCTAGACTTCTTAATAAAACTAGTATAGTCTCACAAAGAAACCAGAAGAAAGACATACAGAACAAAAATTGCAAATATAAGTAGAAAGACAAGTACAGTGCCCCAGATCCTATGCCCTGTGAACCAAGGAGGCCTATGACAGAGAAAAAAGAAAACTAATTTGACCACTGAGGAAGGCTTGGAGTCTGAGCCGAAAGCTTTGGGAAAAATTAATTTCTGCTTAGCTGCCCAATATCCCGACCCTTATACGGGCTTCAGACCTAAGGCTTAGCCATCTGGCTTAACTTCTCTAATTCCTTATCAGGCATGGGTTTTATGGAATTGTTATTTAGGATTATATATTAAGGGCAACAGATCCATTAGATTTTGAAAAATCAATAAAATTGCTTGTTATTTAGATTTTTGAGACCTTCGGGAACTGGGCTAAACCTCCAGTCTGAAGCCGACATTACTGTCGGAAACCACCAATTACTTCTTCAAGTCTCTGAGGATTCCTCAAGCTCCCAAGGGTTACTCGTATCTTAAAGTTTTTCGGATCTAGAAGGGTTCCTTGGATCCTGAGAGGTTCCCCGAGCCCAGAAGGTTCATCAGGTTTTCGAACCATGAAAGTTCTTTCGGAATATCGATTATATTCGGTTATTATTGATAAAGATAAAAATAAGAAGTTAACCGGCTTTTTCTAACTTACTAATTTGAAATTTTTAATTTATTATAAACAAAAATGTCCTTCAACTTTCTTAATACGAGCTTTAGACTTGATGTTCAGACATAAGGCTTAAGTTTTCTAGAATCAACCCATGAATGCAAAACCAAAATCTGCGCTTAATAGTCTCACAGATGTTTTTATTAAAAAAAAATAGTAAAACAATATATTTTATTTTTTAGAAAATTGCTGGCCTGACATACAATGATATACGATGACACTTTATGTTCTATATGATTTTTGCAATACTTTAAAGTGCTCTAGCTTGGTAATAGGAGTCTCGATCAAAATCACGAAAGCCAAAATCCCGAAAGAAAAAATCCCGAATTCTCAAAAATGTAAAGCTAATACAATCTTAAACGGTAGAACTTCGAAATTTCAGTATCCTAAGAAAAATACTTAAAAAAGTATTATTAAAAAATGTTTAAAAATAATTGAATAAAGGCTATTAATCCTATAAATTTTTAAAATTGACAAGAAATTTAAAACCTTTGGGAACAGCCCCATTTTGCACTTAAAAATTGTACAGAATTATGAATTTATAGAAAAATTAAAATAAAATAAATAAGTCGTGAACCGATACAGGTCTGCTAGAATTTTGGTTATAGCCCCTTATTTTGTTTTATCCCACTGCTTACACGCCCATTAGCCAAGGTCTTAGGCCTTCTAATGCCTATTTTGACCAATATCCTATGTTGAAAATTATATCACAAATTAAATAAATCAGTAAAACAATATGGGAAAATTAAATGCCAAAATCACCAATCGTTAAAATTAAATTTGTTTTTATCAAATGATAAGGTAGATTAGATAAGATTAGATTTCAGTTTATTTCATGCCTTTTAGATTTACAGATCTTTTCTTAAAACTGTATTAAATACATTTTTTTTTTTAAATTAGATTCTGTGACCTTCCCGTACAATAGGAGATAAAAAGCTTACAGTGTTTGCCTAATTAGTTTTTTAAGTTAAAGTTTTTTAAGGTAAAAACAATAAATAACTAAAAACAAAGGGGGACCTCACACATTAACAGCTGTAGGGTAAGTGTGCCAAATTCCGACCAGCTTGCAATTCCGACCACCTTTTTTATTCCTCGTATTTCCATGAATTTTTTGTTTTTGCCTACTCTAGAGGTTATACAATCCAAAAAATACAAAAAATATCGCTTCGACAAACGAGATGATGTGAAAAAGACTGTGGAATAATTCCGGAAGGGCAAGGAACTATGAGAATGAAGGTGGCCGAAATAGGGCACCAAAGCTATGTCTACATTTTTATTCATTTTAAAATGTATTAAGAACGATTTTAAAGTAAATAATGACGATAAACTGTCTACAAGGTTCTGAGCAACACTCCTAAAGTAGAAGGAATGAAAAAATCAATTTCTATTAAAGATATTACATTTCAAACTTGAGACTTTGGCGCTTGCATGCAACTATGCCGAAATTTGGCACACTTACCCTATGCTACATTTTAATTACATATTATACACTTTATTGGTTTTAATGAAACGTAACGCTTAATGTAACTGACAAATTAGGGCATATAGAACTGCATGAGTCAATCAGTTTTTTGCATCCGTTCTTTTATCGATTACACCTAAAAACAGGACATTAAATCCTATGTCCTCATATGTTATGCTTCCCAAGTGAGCCCTTAATCTATTATGATTAGATATGAAACGGCTTATAGTTGTGCTGCATTATGCATTCACGATTTAGATACCCCATCCCTTTATTGCAGATTTGTTGATTGGAATTTGCCAGAATCGATTAGGAATATCTACCTATATCGTCAACTTAGCAGCGGCTACCTGGGCTACCCTATTGCTTTAATTCTTTAATTTTAAAACCAGTTTGTGATTATCATTTGATAGTTTTTTTTTCTATCACTGCCTAAAAAGTTTGGACATTTAAAGAGGTCCATAGAGGCTACCTGAGACAAAAATTTGAATTCACAGTCTCTTCTATCTTTGAAGACATTGAATTTTGAAGTTTTCGCGTTGTCACATTTTGCCCCATATACCTATACCTTTGAATATTTATAAAGGTTCTGAAGCTTCCCTATTTTGCGCATCCATGGTGACCTAAATCTGTTGTATTTGCCACAGAAAGAAACAGGTGGTTAGCAATTTGAACTCCCAATTTAGACTCAATGTTCTTCTGTCGAATAGCAAATATGTGAAGACATGACATGAGAAATATTTGATTTCATTTTTAATATAAATCACAAAATTGAAATGCAGCTACTCATCCACGGGCACAATATCCAGTATCTATTGCTCTTCATCCTTTTGTGGCATATCTTCGGGGTTTGGTGAATTGCAAAAGCGAAAGACGCGAGTGATGTGATATGGAAAATAATAAATTCCACTGATATTTGCCATTTTGTCTCAAAGTGTAAGTTTTTGCTCGTTCCCTTTCCCCGAGGCACCCCAATTTTCTCCAGCTTATTTTCACCGGTGTTCACTTGTGGGGAGAATATTGATGAATAATACCCCACATGGAGGCAAAAAATTGCAAAGTTTCATTGCCTGGAAGATTGCCAAGCGTGGAGACAAGTGTTTGGAGTAGGTGCTGTTAGAATAAAAAAATAAAATAAACTTCACCGAAAATGTACGATAATTCTCCGAGAAAAAATTATAAATTCTCATCAGCTGATACAGCCTGGTTGTCCACTCTTGTGTTTGCTGGTACGCATAAAAATTTTCCCCCTAAATCTTCCACACATGACCTCTGCCCACAAACTCACTCCAATTTGAATTTGAAATTGAAAAAAAAAGTGTCACAATGGCACATGGGAGGATAAAAATAAAACTGATACGCACCAACTAAGTGCCAAAGTGAATAAGGATAAGTCCATTATTTGTTTTTTATTCAGTTTTTTTTCTGCCGGATTGTTCAATTTAAAATCTTTTTTTTCTACGCTTTTGCAATGAAATATGTCTGCTCAATTATTCCGATGGAAATATTCATTATAACGTGAAAATTCATTAAAAAAAAGTACAAATAAAATAAATTCATAATGAGTGATTTCAACTGCAAAAAAGAACAAAAATTAATTAATTTTGAAAAGCATGGCAAAACAATCTAGTCTTTGTTGACTGCTCGAAATAGTAATTGCAATGCTGTGCCTTGAAAATTAGTTCAATTCTATTTAAATTGGTTAAAGTATGATATATCCAAAGCTTTTCAATTTCAAAATTTTACACACAAAATAAAAAAATACATAATGATTATTTAATGGGGGTCCCCGAAGATCCCAAGTGCTTATCTCGCACCGGTTGGTTTCTAAATCTCGAAGCGAATGTAAAAACGGACAAATAACGGTTTATAAATCCAACTAATATCTTTCTTCCTAGCCAATTGCCCAAAGATCTTTTTCAGAATATTCTTTGAGATGCTGCCTAGTTTAAGGTTCGTGTCAAAAAGACATATATAATGCAGAGATAAATGAAGAAACTTTTCGAAACTCCCAATCTTCTCAAACTTGAGGGAAAATGTCCTAAACTAAAGTGGGCAAAGGTTATCTTATCTCTCGTGGGCTTTTAATAAATGTCACAATCTCCTCTGATTGGTGGGGAATAATTTTTGGAGAAGTTACAGAAAAGATAGTATAATAATTCTACCAGAAGAAGTACGATTATGTGAAACTCTTTGTAATCATGGGAACTTGTGGGTGGTGCAGTTTCTCGTGAATCAAAAGTGGACAAGAGTTTGGTGAGAGAAGGCCCCCAACTGAGAAAATTATTATCCGGACGTGGCAGAAGGGGTGAGTAGTTTCAAAATTAATAGAATTTTGTTCAACATGGAAATTACATGGTGCATACAATTATAATGGTTCCTCTTACTCTCTGGGCAAATTCACCCCATGCCATGTAAACCTTCTTTCGTACGGCGATGCTGGAAGAGTTGAAAATTTTCGGGAGGATATGGCATCCGTGCTGGAAACACAAGGAGGTGGTAAACAAGTTAGGTGACTCTGTAATTAGACGGTCAACAAGGTAAATTATATAATTTTCTTGATGTCACACTCACTTCCTGACCAACAACAAAGAGGAGTCATTGAGGTAATACTTGTGAAGCTGAACTTGTGAAGATTTTAGTTGCAAAATTCCAAAGTATATGACCAACAAGTCCATCAAAGTCCTCCAGCATTGTCATCAAGTGACGACCGAGGACTTCATAAATGGCAGACACCCACAAATAATGACTTTGACACTCTCGGAACTCACGCTCTGCATCCATACAACAGGACGGACAGTCATGTGCAATGTGACAAGCTGCACAGGATGAGCACAATCGACTGTAAATTTATCCTGGGCAGCTTTTGTGTGTAAGGAGACGTGTTTTAAAATGTGCAATGTTTGTACACTTAATTTTCTGACAATACGATTACGAACTTAAGAGCTTTATGGCATAGAACCGGGCCTTTTAGCGAAATACGTACGTGACACGGTGGCAGCCAAAATCCCGAAATCCAAAATCCTGAAAGCCAAAATCCCGGATTTTCAAAATCCTGAAAGGGATGAAATTATATGGAGGAAAATGTTTAGAATAATTTCCCAAGACACAGAAGATTTCCCTTTGCCTCCATCCAACCCGAATGCAATCGTGGGAGTAGCTGTGACATTTTTAAGAATTCGGGATTTTGGCTTTCGGGATTTTGGCTTTCGGGATTTTAGCTTTCGGGATTTTGACCGGGACCCCAATTTTTTGGGAATTTAAGATTAAATGACCGAAATCTACAAGATGGTATGGTCGCCATCTTGATTTGATGTTTTTATCCGCCATTTTGATAAACTTTCAAAACAAAAATCTGATCCGATTGAGCTGAAATTTTAGTATGTTATAGCTGATGTCAAGACCTTTTCAGAACATATATAAAATCCGACTTAGATCAAGCAATTGTCTGGATACAGGGGCGGCAAGTACAAAATTTCGACACTTTCATGAATACAGAACTAGAGCTATCGTTAGGCGATGAGATCGAACAAACAAACAAAAAGAAAGGTAATGTTTTTGTTTAAAACAGCATATTGATTGAAGATCTAAAAAACTGTTTTCGCAATGATGAAAAAATAAGAAAATAAATAAATAAATGCACTTTTCGTTTATTCTTTTTTTTAAATTATGTAAGAGTAAATAAATATATAAAATAAAAGTCTCAATCATTTTTAATGGTTAGTGAGTCATTTCGTATAGGTTTTAAAATTCAGGATTAAAAGTAAAGATCGCCAAAATATGAATATTTCAAAATTTTAAAATTTGAGCCTCTGTATTTAGGTAATTGCTCGACCTGAGTCGGGACAAAAATACATTTTGAAAAGGTATTTACATGAGATACAACATACTAAAATTTCAGCCCAGTAGGCTAAGTTTTAAGTTATGACAGTTATTCAAAATAGCGGACAGAAACGTCAAATCAAGATGGCGTCCACGTCATCTTGTAGATCTCATGCACCTTACCCTTAGATGTGAAGATCTTCATTCTTTCCGTACAGAAATAGATCTTGAAAAATTCGAAAATCTATTTGAAGATCCAAAAAAGAGACTTTCTTAATTCTTAATACTTTCGCAAGGTGGCGGAAGGTACATCCTGTTCGAATTTCGAAGTGCTCAAGTGTCAAAATGTGACGGTCTTCAAATTGAGTAAGGATAAAAAAACAGAACAACGAAGTTTACTGTTCTTTCTCCAGTATATAATCACTCCATAAAAAACTGAGTAACTCTTTTCCTAAATTTTTAGTGTGATATTTTATAAAATTTCCCCATCGTGTTTGAAAATTTAGTATGAAAATTCGAAATTGAATTTGAATTCTTCGAATTTCAACGATTTTCTGTGCAAATAGAGTTCCATTTACCTTTTATCCAAGACACTATTGGAGAATCAAAGTCTACTTTTGTTTGGGATCAGTATGGAATAAATGTCATGCCGTAGAAAACTTTAACTTTAGTCATATACTTCATGCGAGCAATGCATACTCATTTTGAAGAAAATCGACTGTGAGTGATCTCATGTTTCGAACTTGTGTGAGCTAACCGTCGCTCGAGCAGAGGAAAGTGATTAGCTTTCGAATTCGCGCAGCTTCCAGTGTAGGGGGAAGTGGGGCACTTTTGTATTAGGGCAGCTTCGAAATTGGGATTTTTTCACCTTTTCCTTTTCTTTCCTTTTTTAAAGGCTTGGGGACCATACCGAAAGCTTTGGGAATAGTTGCCGTTATTCTAAGAGTAACTCTAGTTTTCTACGAATTCCGGTTCCTTTCTACATTTAGCTAACGTCGGTTTTCTCACAATAATTTGTAGAAGTCAGTTCTTCTAATAATTGCAACGATCATGATATGAAATTCGTGGATCGATTTTCCTAATTAGAGTGAGACCGAAAAGAGATCGTCCATGTTGTGTAAGGGACAGTCTTGGTAAATCCACAGAAACAGGAGCTTCGAGCTCTGTGTTCTCGGCCTGAGAGAAATGAGATAAGGCAAGCACGTGGCAAGTTAACTTTCTTATATGCAGCTATTTGAAGTCAATTCCCTAAATTGATCTCGGACTCAGCTCATAGTGCTCCGAGCAATAAACGTATTTAATCAAAAATTTAGTATATTTATTCCTCGACGCGGTAAGGGATCTTATGATACGAAAAAACTTCTCAATTTTTAGATATTTAGCGTAACGGTCGCGACAAAAAAATCCCATATAAATTTAAATTGAAGTATGAGAAAGTGGCTTCAAATTTCAGGCAACTTGCCATGGGCTTTAGATAAGGGGTTATCTCAGCGCCCGAGAGCAAAAAATTTACATTATGATAAGGCTCAATTCTATTTAAAAGCATCTTAATATAAATAAAAAAAGCAGGGATGACATGATAACTTCTTTTCGATAGTATCGAGTGTCGATTCTTAAAAGTTTAAACGATAGCTGCACTTTTTGGAAATAAATTAAATATTTTTCAAAGGGTACATTCTTTTAAGAGTATTGCTATTACTGGCCCAACAATTTGTAAACAGTCGGTATTTTCTTAATCTAGCAGATATAGATTTATCGATACTATTGATTCGATAATATCGAACAGTTATCATTCCTATTCCCCTCAGGTTTTCAATTTCACACAGTGTGAATATAAGCTCATTGAATATGATCCGATCACCATTACTGGTTTTTGTATGTTAGATAGACGTCAAACTCAGGATATTAGCATAATAGAGGTAATGTTCTACTACTCAATCTATATTCCGTGCTCATTAAACATAAAAATTCTCATTTAATTTTAATCCAACTAATCCTTGTGGATGCATTTCCATCTTTATGGGCGTAGTTCAATTTCTGAAAGATTTAGGTTTTGAATGAGAGTTCCAAATCCTCTCAAAATACTTTATTTTATGTAGCGCCGCATTTCAATTTGCGCACATCGTAATATGTGACATAGTATTAAAGCCCCCGAGAATTTCCACCCTCATAAATTCCTTCTCCTGCTTCTCATTTCACACCCTATTTGCAATTCATAGCTATGTAAGCTTCAACATTGGTTGTACTTGAAAAATTGAACAGTCCTGGAGGATGGTAGTTTTCAGGGCAAAGAAAATTGATAAAATTTGAATTTTAAAGGAAGGATGTGCCCATAGAAGGTGCGCACCTGTAGGTCCAACAATTGATAAACGATCCAATAGCTCAGGGTTTTCTCAGAGACTATATTTCCGAAAATGCAAATGATAATGCAATCCAATATACATAATCCATGGACCATCGAGATGACAGATAGAATACTAATTGATTAGAATTCCTCAATGCCACACACATCGTCTCTTTTCTGGAGGCTGTATGAAAAATTCACAATTTCATTGAAATTTCCCCTAAAAATTTGACTAACAAAAATTTTTATTGTTCAACCATTCGCATTTGCATCTTTTTCCGTAGTCAATATTGAAAAGGGAGAAAGAGGTATGCCCTGGACAGTTTTATGACATCCCCCTTTTGGAATTATGCGTTCTGTCGTTGTGTCTCAATTCGGCCACACATTAGCTCCCCCCTGGTCCCCTATAAGAATATCTGGGACATTCGGGTACAAGAGAAGTGCCTCTTATTTCAGCATTAATGATGACTGGGATGTTTTCTGACGCGAGAGTATGAGAGGATTAATGCTAAGTTATGGGAAAGAATTATTATTACTACACACATTTGTGCCCAGTGATGATGCAGAGTCCACAATTATCACACTGACTGTTAATTAACTCATCAATTCTACTTAAATTCATCGAATGGGCTTCCGAGGTGTTGGCCATAATTAAAAAATTCATTTCATCACGAGGCCTCTGTGAAGTGCTATTTGAACTAGTAATTGGAAGTTGTTCTCTTTGGCATAATGATCCACCTCCAATATGAGCAGGAATAAAAGCATTGTAGTGGATATCTCTCACCTTTCCATTATTCATTGAAGCCCATATATTGGAGCAGGAAATAGCTTACAAGATTGGGTAACAAATTGCAATTTGTACACTTGTTCTTTTTACTAGCAGTCATTTGTAATATTTATTGCATCTGAAAAGCTTTTTGTTCGGAAGCTTCATGAACTCAGAAGGTTATATTAAATTGCAGAAATCACATTATAGAGAAGGTGGGGTCTACTTTGGTAGACTTTTTCCTCGAGGCACTGTAATATATGCTTTGTTTTTCTATAAAATTATGCTTTTAAATGATGAAAGTAATAAAAATAAATGAACTTGTATATAAATACATTTTGAATATGAAGAAAAAACCTGAAAGTTTTATCAAGAAATTTAGTATGATCAAAACATTCTTGAAATGGCACATATTAAAGAATTTCAGGTCCTTATGTATGTGCTCTTTAACAAAAATCAAACAACAGATACGGTTTCGTGTGAATACTAACTCTGTACGTCCGAAACACTTTTGAATCGGGTATTTTTACATAATTGGCTTTCAGTAGTGCTCATATAAGTTACTTTTTCATATTTTGATCAATTTTTTTCTTTATTTTCGGCACGGCGGCAAATAAATTCAGTTTTACTATAAGAACAATGGCAAAATCTTCTCTAGAAATGGTAATTCCTTCTCGCAATTTTCGAGTTTTTGCGTGAATTGTAAGTTTGATCATAAAAAATTATTGAATTGATGGTTATCTTCCTTGAACAATATAATTTACAAAAAAAAGTCCTAGTTATCCTAAACTTTTTTTTGTGAAGTCTGTGCATCTGCACCAAAGGGTTCATTTACATGATTTTTCTGTTCTCATAACTTTATTTTAGGAAAATTTGTAGCATTAATGCCTAAAAAATAATCAAAAATACAGGAATATAATGAATTTTCAAATAAAAGTAAATTTCAAGTAGTATTTTCAGAGAAAATAAAAATGTGCAAATATTAAATAATTATCATTTTTATTTATAATGGGAATTATATTTTCTAAAAAATAAAGCATGATCAAATATAAAGATTAATATTGTATCATAAAACATCAAAATAGGAAAATCGCTGAAGATGTGCTATTTATCTTGTCGCCACTGTATATTAAGAAAAAAATACTTCTTGGGTTTAGCCGTCCACGATACGCTTTATTTAAGCTTCGTTCATTCAATTGCAACGCTTAGAATGCAAGTGGTGTATCGTGTATGAATATGCCTATTAATGGGCTATTATGGTATTTCTTAGTGGTTATCCTTTAACCAAAGACACCTCTACCCAATTCCAGAGTATAGGGATATTGGATCATGTGCTGTGGTTGAACGAGTATGAAGTATTTAGGGTAAATAATAATGATGTACAATAGTGCTTTGAGTCTTTAGAGTGACCTTGAAAACACCTCACCGCCCTGACCACCTGAACGGTAGGTCATTACAGGCATCTGGGTGGTGACTGTCTAACAGAGGGATCGTCATTCCTAATCCTAAACTGGTGTTGTAGACTACTGCCATACTGGGTAACGGACTTTAAACGGAGGGCATGGAAGCGCTTGACTTGGGATCGCCGGACCCTAAGTCGTATTCGAAGTGATCCCTGACCTATCACCAGTCAGGGTCAAACTCGTAGGCCGGGATACATGCCAACCAATTGTCCCTGTCATTGGAAGCCCATGTTGAGGAAGGAATTGGCCGGGTTGTTGGTTTCTATGAGATGGTAAATATTGAAGAGCTTTTTGAATATGATCTTGGTCAGATTGGTCGATGTCCTCGACGCCGATTGGCAATAACCATCTTTCTATTCTGGATGACTGGTATTATTAGTTATTATTAATCGTGTCGAAGCATAAAATTTACACATATTTTGCCCAATAACGGGCTACGTCAATGGCAAGCGAGGTTGCCGACATCAAGTCCCCTACTCCGCAAGAAGCAGGAGACAACGGACAAACACATTGGATGGCTGGATAACTGGTGCATTATTATGATATCAAGGCTTTAACTATTTGTGATCTCAAGTTAATGAATAAAGGCAAATTTGTATAACTGCATCGCCGCTATGGGTCGGCTTAAATCTTTATCGATTCCGGTTCATCCAGGCCACTTATTTGGGCCCATTGTGCACTCCCCATTACTCCTTTCTAGCTTAACCCCCAAGGCGGTACTCCAGCTCTATATCTCGGCTTCTGTGTGCCGTTTCTATATTGCGACAGACCAGGCTTGGTTGGATCAGTTACGGTGAATGTGTATTTGTATCGACAGATCGCCTTATGTAGAACGTTTTTCATCCATTCCCTGGACTAATTCGATACGGCTGCTGAAAAATCTGCAGCTACCGAGTTTCGAACCCGAGGCCTTATAGTCATAGAGACACTACTCTACCAACTGATCCACTGGGGCTCCAAGATAGACAACTTTCCTTCTTTGTTTAGAGCAGGGCAAGTGTTTCAGATTTAATATTACGTCAAATTAATCCAGTTTATGAAATTACTTCTGAAAACTAAACCTCGGAGCAGATTAAACAGTTAATGATATCAAAATAGAGTTTTCGAATACCCTAGTATAACCAGCATGTCCCATAAAATGTTCTTAATTGTAAAACCATTCATAACAAAAAGAGCTTAACCCAATTTTCATCCGTACAAGTTCTCTAATAGCCACTCAGCCTTGATTGTAGCGGCAGCTGAAAACTTGAAAATCATGACTCCATCATATAAATCGGAGCAATTTTCATTTGATGAGTGAGTCTCGACTTTGAAATTAACAATACAATAAAAAAGGCCTTCAATCCGACAATCCCTCCTCCCGCCATCTATCTATACTCCCCCGTTTGGGAGTTGGGTGTACGGAAGGAGACCTGAGCAAAAAAGTGCACAGTCGAATATTGGTTGAATCGAAATCCTCACATTGTGATTACAATCTACTCTACAAGAAGTTGAAAAATTATATGGTATAGAGTCAAATTGTGTGTGAGTGTTCGGACTTATGGGATGCTGAGGTCAGGAGCATAAAGAGCGCCGAAAAGCACTCAACGCCTTAATTACAGCTTCACAGGTGAATCGCGCGCGCTTTCCTTTCGAAGCCATCCTCCGCGGGATTTTATTTTATTTTTTTTTCACTTTTAATTCAACTTCCAGTCCCCAGTTGAACAATCACCAGAAAATTAATGTGAGTTAAATTCAATAGGGTTGATACGCCCTTCTCAAGTATCCCACTCAAAAATCACAATCCATGCTTTGACGGGAGATGAAAGTAGAGGATCAATGGGTATTTTTTGGCACTATTTCTACCATGCCAATTTGTCTTTTCTCAGGAAATAATTGAAATGATGATTTTCGGCATTTCTCGATGTGGATTCATGATAGTTTGCTAATTCGCGGGTTTCATAATCCATAATGAGATACCTCGGAAGCACAAAGTAGTAGTTTATCCGTCATGTGGATGAGGCCTTTTGGCGCAATGGGATGAGAAAATGGTAATTGGACACAATAAAGCACCATACGTGATAAAATCCAGATTATACAGCTTTTCGAATCAATTGAGGTACAGACTCCTAAGGAGTCCCGTGAAAACTGAAAGTACTTGAAAAATATTTTCACATAACTATTGTTCTTGAGCCAAATAAAGACTACAGGATAACATATGGCCCAGTTACCCACCAAAAAGACTAAGCCATTTAGATCAGTTTTCCCCAACATTAATTCTCATGTTCATGGTCTATTTAATTAATTTCAAGGTAATATTTCACTGTTTCCAACTTGACTTAAAGAGGTGCTACCAATTAATAGAAGATAGTATTATCTAGATCTTGCGACTTTTTTCGTCTGTCTACTAATTTACAAATACTCATGGGAGTTGAATTAATACCCAAGTAACAAAATAAACTAAAATAGTCATGTTCACATCAATCTTCAGAAAAAAAATTTTAGGTGATAGAGTATTCGGAAAAACAATGTGATTCTTCTCAAGAACTCATCAGAAGTAAGTTCATTTACGAAAATCTTACGTAAGTTTTACGCAAGCGATACAAAAGTCTTATATTGTCGTCCCTGCTGCCTTTTATGTGTTTACAAACCTAAGGAGCACTGAGAAATATTGGCTCCGTTCAGTAATAATCTTTCGAAGAGACAAAGCCAAACCAAACCTATTCGAAAATATAACGGAAGCTTAAAGTACAAGTTCATTTAACCGCCGCTTTAGCGCTGATTGTTCTGCGATTTCGAATTTCGATATTCTTGAATTTCAGGATGGCAAAATGTTAGAATTGCTATTTCATTAAATAAATTTCCTTTTCATGAACTTTTAAGGAAAAACCTCAACCGGAAAGAGCTATCAAGTCTGGAAGGTTATTACTGAACGAGAAGATTATTGCATATTTAATAATTGGCAAAAAAAAATAATTGCAAAATTATAAAATAATTGCATTAAAAAAGGCTTGGAAAAGGGTCTCAAGCTTTGCAAAGTGCTAGAGCTCATGACTTAGATGCTATTCCTCTAAAGTACATTCACATCATTTACCATATATCGGTTTCAACCGATTTGAACCGATTAATAAATCACTTGAAAAATTCCCCAAAATAGTTTGAAGAGCAATTGTATTGATTTCCGGACAAAACTGACTTATTAGTTCATTACCGATTTATTTATCAGTTCGTAACCGATTAGAATCGGTTCAAGTTTGTCATGAATTTCAAGACCTTTCCAACGACCCTAAAACCGACACGAAACGTTCTGTAGAGCCTTTTTAATCTTTGATCCTGAAAAATCTTTATTAGGAATGAATTAACGGTATTTTGGTTTAAGAACGAAATGTCCGCTGGATGATCTCCAAAACATATCAAAAAATGAAGGAAATCGCACAGCGCGTTTTGGACCAATCCCAAAAAGCATGGTTTTGGAAGTGAAGAGAAAGGAGTAGGGGGAAATGGTAGGCATGGCAATGATCCCAGATATCCCAGAGTTAACAAAATGGGGGAATCCACTCTGTGTGGATTTCGAGCAAAAAACTAAAGTAAGTAAAAAATAATATAGGTAAGTTCTTTGAGTAAAATTTACGTTATTCTTTCCTTTGTTAATATTGCTACTTCACAGTGAAATATAGATTATCTGGACATTTCTCTTCCCCATTTTCGGAGAATTCGCATTTCCCGCCTTGTACTCCAAGTAAGTCGGTATTCATGGACTGAAATAGAGACATAGAGCTCAGTCATTTACAAGACAATTGGCTACAATGATCTCTGGCTTCTGTTAAAAATCCTTGACAGTTAACCCTTTAAGCACGATTGGGTCACCGGTGACGCAAAAGTGAAATTTTTCCTATTGCCATCTCAAGTAATGCTTTGCTCTTAAAAGACAGAAGAAATGATTTTTTCTGACCCCCAATTTTTGACCTTCTCGTCCTTAAGGGATTAAAGATTTACTTTATTTTGTAGAAAATGCGAAAAAGAAAATATGCATGTATTTTAAGAAACTATATATTAATGGCTCCGGCACACCTTTTAGATCAGGAAAATTTCATGAAGTCGAAATTGGAATCCCTTTCTTTCTCACACGTTTTTCATATGTCCATCTCATTTTTTCGCACTCTTCTTCTTCTTTTAAACATCACAAAAAATACAATTTAGCCTTATCGAATTTGGAATGAGAAAGAATGAGAAAGACATATACAAAACGTTGTGACAAAGAAAAGGATGTGAATTTTGGTTTCATGAAATTTTCCTGATCTAAAAGGTGTGCCTGAGCCTTAAAGTTCTATTTTCTTAATGAAATTTTGATTATGTAACATCTTTGGAAACATTTATGCAAAATTCTAATTAAAAATTTAGTTAAATTTTTACGCAAATTACAAACTTGAAAATAATAATTCATAAATAAGTAGAACTGCATTTGTTGGAAATTGTATTAACGTATTATTTTCGTTTCCCTGACGGTCTACTATTAAATTCTGAAGGTGGTAATGTGGAAATAATCTCAGATTTACGTTAGTAAAGTTACCTGAGTTCAATTTCAAAAACTTAAAAGCCACGCATCCCTTTCTTTATGGAGTTAATTAAACTCTAACTTAAGTTACTTAATTGCCAATAATATAAAATTTACATAAGTAGAGTTAAGTTGAAAGGAATTTAATTATAGAAAAAATTACTTTAATTTTATTGATTAAATTCATATGAAAGTTTATAACATGGCAATATTGCTTGTTATAAACAATATTGCTTATGCAGCAATATTATTTGCGTGTTGGCAATAACGTGAAAATTACGCTTGCCTTACGTTATGGTTTCAATTGAATTCTGTCGCAGTTCACTAATTTCGTAATGATGTAAGATTATCCTCAGAAAAGTTTAATACCTAAAGTAATTTAATTAGCGTAAAAGTTACCTAAGTAGAGATACGCTCAAAGTAATTTTAATTACTATAAAATTACCATTTTCTTAGTTTATTCAGTTAATTCAATTTTCTAGTAAGTTACTAACGTGACAATAATATAAAATTTCTATGAGTAGCGTTACGTTGTAAATAATTTTAATTACGTGAAAATTACTTTTTTTACCATAACTTTCTAATTTGGTCAAAAAATGCTACTGTGGTATAGAGATGCTAGATACTAAATGAATATGCATTTCATCCTGACCTTTCGAATTAATTTTCATTCATCCCCTTATTAATAAAAAAAACATACCCAAAAGACTAGAACAATAGAGTTGTACGAATATTCCCTAGCTCTATCATTTAGCATATCAACAGTGTGCATAAAATGAATTTATATTGTTGATTTGTGGGCGTATAATAGCAATAAATCATGTATTGGAAGCTCATTATGCATTTCAAATAAATATTAATGAAGGTGCAAGGCTTACATATCGGAAATGCATTTATATTTTGGGGGCTAATAGCAAATACAAAGTCATCTAGTGTATTACAATTTTATGACATGAGAGTTGGCTATTGTGATGAAAATTTGCACATCAGACTCTGGATAATTTTCGCTTGGTGAAACATATTAATTTTCCACAGTATTATCCATTCTAGCGTATATAACATTGGAATCACGCGCAAACTAAGGTCGCTTCTCCACCATTCTAATTTCGGCATTTTCACACTAATGGGGTTCCCAGGGAAAATTGACCTACAAACATTTTACACCACAACATACCATTCTACCACATATATAATATAAATTGGAATGATGTGGGAGGGTGCAAAAAAAAATTACCACGAAAGCATAAATAGCGCAAAAAGGAAAGGGTTAGCGCGAGAATAGTTCGCGAGTGTGCAAACTTAATTAATAGAATACCACCGAAAAAAAATGCCAACCGTAATATTTCGGCGATCAAAATAGAAGGGGAATTGGGAATAAAATTTGTCAGTCAGAGAGCTTTTTTTTGTCTACTATTTTTGGATTTATTTTAATAAAAAACGAGTAAACTAATTGCACCAGTATTTTGCGTATAAAATCTACTAGTGAAATTGAAGACTAAATTGAATAAATAAAAGTTGTTTCAAATTGAATATAAATCAGAGAAATTCATCAAGGAAATTGTAGGCTATTTGTTTTCGAAATTCTAAACTAACTGATACGAATTCTAAACTATATTCGATGATTGATGAATATAAGTCATAAAAGTAATCTTTTATAGAGCATCATGCTCAAAATGAATAATCATTTTTATAACAAATCCAATCATGAGTGAAAATTTAATTTATTTACTGTATTTTACTAATTCAAATAAATGGGATGACAATAAAAAGTTTTTATTTATCACATATAAATACCAAATAATTTCACAACGCGACAAAAAATATTTTTAATTGCATATCTTTTTTTTTAATAATTTATGTAAACACGACGACGTATAGGACAATTGTATTTTATGCATTGTATTTTTTATGGATTGAGTGATTATTTCAATAATAATGTTTATATTCCAACATAGAGTAGAGTCACCACTTACGGACCTTATGGTGCTATTCCAATAAAATATTAACCATTTTGGTTCCTGTGTCGATGAGCCAATACAAAAAAAGGTCAATTATGTAGAAGCACCTGAGAACAGTAAAATCCTAGCTAATACAAAGTAATCTGTTACAAAGGCAATGCTATAATTAAATGCATTGTCCATGGCCATGCTCGTAAATAATAGCCTAGTCGAAACGTAAAAATAAGTCCTGAATAAGTTATTATTAAGTCATTAATTAAGAAATCTTTTGGGCGATAGAAGTGATATCTGGTGGCAATAAATGTAAACTGGAGTAGCGAATGCGACTAAGTAAGTAATGCCAATGCATTGACAATGAACTGCCTAAAAAATATAGGTTAGAAAATAAGTTTGGACATGCAGAATTTAGTCGAAAATAAATACACATTCACTGACCAGATCCAGAAACCGAGGCTGGTCTACCGTGATATAAAAGCGGTACTGTACGTATCAGAACGCACGCAGAGCACTGTGATATAGAGCAGGGGTGACATGATAACTTATTTTCGATTGTATCGACCGTCGATTCTGAAAAAAATTAAACGATAGCCGTACTTTTTATAGCTAATATAGATATTTAGCAATAGTTTCATTTTCTTAATAAAGTCACTATAAATGGCCTAACGATGCGTCAAAAGTCGTCATTGACTTAATCTAAGAGATATAGATTTATCGACAGTATCGAAGAGTTATCAAGGGATTGCATAATGGGCCCATATGGCCCATATAAGTGGTCCGGATGCAGCGGTTCCGAAAGAAATATAACAGACATATATAATATAATAGAATAATAAAATAATATAATATAATAAATATAATAGACAAATCTGGTAAGTATATACTGCGGCCATTTGTCCAATGGAACTTGGCCGGATTTCCCGGTTTCTTGTGGCCCGATTGCCTATAATTAGAATCATTCTTGATTTGAGGTGAAGTGGAAGTAATCTCACGCCGTCGTTCGCCTATTCCCTCCGTCACCTAGAAATATGACTGAGCTCAGCTCAGTCCCCATTGTCTTGTCCCTCCCAGGGCTTAATTAGAGGCTTAAGACCCTCATATTTTAGTCCCTAGAACTTGAATTTCGGGAACTCCCTCACAAATATCCCGAAATGTCTTAAAACTTTCCCTTAACTCATGTTTCGGGAGTCTATATTTTACAAAATTTCCAATAGAATACCTATCAATCGATTGCCTGATCGATTTTTGTTCCAGATGCATCAGAATCATCTTTTCTGAAGGATTTGAAAAACAACTTTCTCGTCAGGAAACAGTTGCAGCTAAGGAAAAAAAGTGCGTACTCGGACCTGTCTAAATGCAGTCTTGTTCTAAAAAGCGTAAGCTGAATTTCTGATCAATTTGTGAGTTGGCTTCAAACAGCTCCATATAAAAAAAACACTTCGCCGAGGGCTAGGTCGTCACCATTGGAGGTGCCCATCCACTTAGTTCTAATCGGTTATAAACCGGTAATTTATTGGTTCGTAACCAGTAAGTAATTTTTATTCGAAAATTTATTTTGTGACTCCTAAGCTATTTTGAACAATCTTTTGAGTGATTTATGAATCGGTTCAATTCAGTTGAGAATCGGTGATTGATAAATCATGCAAAATTACTTTTGAGGTATAGTAGCGAAAAGTGCGCTACCTTCGGACGACTGAAGCTTCGCACAATTCATTTCTTTCAATGTGTTTTAAATTAATTTGACACATTGTAATATTATATTTTTATGCCTGATCCAATGCCTCAAATATCTAGAAAAAGCTGTGTGTAAAATCCATTAAGATAATAGGATAAAATCGAGTTGTCCGAAGGTTGAGTCGTCGGAGGGTAGCGTGTTTTCCCTTAACTAAATCACGAGTCACGACTTCTTTTAACCCTTTAAGGACGAATGGAATACCGGTGTCCCATAAAGAAAATATTTTTCCTGACTACCTAAAGTTATATTTTCTTATGTCTGTAGGGTGGTGTCACCACTTCTCGCCAGTGACCCACTTCTCGCCATGTATAGTTAAATCGAAGAAAAATCATGTAATACGAGTAATAAAAAGAATATCAGGAAGAAAAAGCAACGCTGAATATATTTTTTTAATAATATTGTCCAAAATAATTGAGTTTGGGCCTTTTCAAGTAGGTGGCGAGAAGTGGTTATTTTTGAATTTTTAATAAAAATATATTTTTTTAAGTAATCCACCGTTAAATTGAAGGGCTATTTGTTTGATATATCTATAGACAACATATCTAAATAACTTTGTGTCAAGTTTAAGTTATTTTTATAATAAGGATTTAAAAATTATAATCAAATTAATTTCAGTTTTTCCTAAAAGTGGCGATAAGTGGTTACTCCACCCTACATAATTGAAAAATAGAAAGTTGAAGGAATCTAAGATATTTTTTGCACGTCTCCAGATATTTGCTATATAGTAAATTTTTAAGCTAAAAAATGACGAATTTTTAAATTCTCATATTGAAAATTGATTTTAATTATTTTCAATACTTCCAATTTTTTTAAGCAAGACCATTTTGGGATTAAAAACTACATTGCTCATATATAATATTTTTCATTAGACTGAAAATTATTCTTCATTGTTATTGTCAGAAAAAAATACTTAAATTTTCGGGCTATTCTTGTCCTTATCGCACGTAGAGGTAAAAAATGCACTGAATCAGACTCTGTTGGCTTTTAGAAGGTTAAAGAGGTTTGTAAGACGTTTCACAAGTTTTGTTTATCGGTTTAATTTTTATTGTTGATTTTCGGCCAGCGAAAACTGTCTCGTCGTTAAAGGGTTAAACCTTCTTTAAGTAAAAATTAAATATTTCTATGAGCACTTCATAAGTGCCTAACGATCGTAAGTCATGACTCCTCTTTTTTTATATTTTTTTGTATTTATTACAATTGTGTACAGATACGTTATTTGATTGAGAACACTTACAACCTATTAACCAGGTTTTCTAGAATTCATTCGGAGGCTACCTTTTGTAAGTTGGCGGTAGTCGCAACCAGATAACAGATTCAGACTTAAAATTTAATTCATACTAGGGGAAAGTACTCTCCCTTCGAACGGTTATGCCTTCGTATAATGTGAATTATTTCATAGTTTTCCTAAGAGACTTAGACATTTCTATTGAATATTAGTTAGCTTATTATCCGTCATTGATAATTATGTTATAATTAAGTGTAAGTCTCTTAGGAAAAATAAAAGAAATTCACATTATTCGAAGGCATGAACGTTCGAAGGGAGAGTGCTTTCTCCTATCTAATTAAATAAAGGGCGAAACATTTTAGAAATTGAGAATTGTCACGTTCAGAAAACCTTTCTTGCCCCTGCACAATGGTGTCTTACGATATAAAATTATTTAGGAACTTGTGAATGCAGCATCAGCACTCAGAAGAATAATAGAGTGTCCCATATGAAGAGACGTAAAAAAGATGCTACCATTCAGGTTAACACAAATTTATATTTATTTGTTTACATTTGTGTCTACATCGTGAATTGAGCACACAAGGAGATGGGGAATTACAAAAAAAAAAGAAACAGAAAAATTTTTATATAAAAGTCATTTGGATAAAACATCGATGAATATTACTTTGTTGACCATTCGAAAGAGTCTTTCAGAAGAATTTTCTTTTGCATTTATCTCCCTGTGACATCTCAATAAAATGACACAGAATTACAATAAAATATCATTTCTTGGTGCGCTATTAAAAGAAAATATATGGGGAAGATGTGAAAGGCACGCAGTGAAGAAGAAAAGTCAACTATATAGCAAAAGACACTCATCTGAAATGGTTTTGTCTCGTTGATATCTTTCATTTGGTTGCCATCATTCTATATTGGCCTTATGAGCACGTCCAACAACCAACTTGAACCATTCCAGCCTCCGTCCTGAGCACATTCTACAATATCTCTTAATTAATTTAAAACTCCAAAGTACTTAATTCTCATGGCGCTTCCTCGGCACTAAATTTTACAAGTACTGAAGTGAAACTCAAATACAAGTGCACTCGGAATCACATTTGAATCGTCTATAGGTTCGAAAAGGGGATTTATATATGGCTTTAAGTTGATTTGAAATCTCCACCGTTTCCCCCTTCGGCGATGTTCCGCTATTTTATGTGGTGTTGCAAATTAAAACAGTTTGTCTGAGTGTTGAATTTGCAAAGCCACTTTGCGTCGGGCTTTTCGTGGCTTAAAATTACACCCAAAGTTTCACCATCTGTATACATATTGTCGCTTGCAGTGGAGATAATTAATTGAAACTGAACTTGTCTTTCAGTGGAGAACTTTTGGGGGTTGGTGTGGACAGGTCACTGAAGTGGTATCATGTGGTCACTTCATTCTCTTATCACTTTTTGCATCTGTTGATTAACTGTTTTCACTTACCGTCGCTTATTAATTAAAGATTCAAGCCCACCACAGAGACTGCTCTCCGACAACTTTTGGCTTGATGAAATTTTCATTCAGCCACACATTCCTCTTCTTCATATGAGCAACAAAAATTACTAACTTTTATATTCATAACTACACTGCTAGGAAAACTTTGATATACATAAAACCAACAAAGTTCAAAAGGGGTACCGAGTAACTTATATGAATGGGAGATTGACTAATCGGCGCCGATCTGTCACTATAATTGGCGGATCGGTACGGTAGCCACCGTTCAGCGTGAGTTGCAGACCTATTTTTACTTTTAGGAAGTTCTCATATGAAAGTACTTTGGCCTTTTCATTTGGATTAAATATCAAAGATTACCTATTGGACTTAAAAACTTGGATTGGTGACCTATCTTTCGTAATAAATTCTTGAATAAACATTAATAAACCGTCCCAATTGATAGTTCCTGATAGTGAAGATATATATTATTATGAATAAGGCAAACGATTCTCAAGAAATCAAGAAACATAATTTAGTCGACCACTGAAGAAGGTCCATATACGGACCGAAAGCTCTGGGGAAGATTAAAAAAGTGTTTTTAATCTTGATGTGACTTCATTCCCATTGGAGATCACCGGAAAATCTTCAATTATATTTGTCCTAATTATTTAAATCCGGGATTTTAAGAAGAAAGGTCTTTATTGAAAAAATCACCTTTAATTCTTTAATACACTAATTTCAAATACGGGCTTCAGACATAAAAGTTTAACCACATGGCTTTTTTCAATAAGCAATATTTTTTAGAAATTTTTTGCTTAGAATTGACATATTTCTGAATTAAAATATCATGAAAAATCACTGCAGTTGCAAGAATTTTGAGATCTTCGGGAACTGGGAAAAATCTCCAGTCAAAAACCCATATAACGCTTAAAGATTTATTCCAAAATGCAGGGTATAATATGAAAAATTCAAAATAAATAAAATAAAATTAGAGTAATAAAGGAACAAAAAGTTTTTTAATGAATCATATTTTCAAGAAAACACTGTTAAAATTATTTGATACTATTTTAAATTTTCGTCAATTCATTTTTAAATTCTAAATTTTAAATTTATTCCCAAAAGTCCTTAGTATTTAAACATCATGTAATATTACTTAAATGTAAGATATTAAGAGCTTAACACTTAAGGACGAATGGGACACCGGTGTCCGAAAAAACAATAACATTTTTTTGACTCTAAATAGTTTGAAAAATTAGATTTTATTTCCGTAACTCCACCGTTTATCAGAAATTTCATTTAACCCTCTAACAATGTTTTCTTTAATATGCAAAAAAAAGTAGTAAAATAATTTTGTCTAGAGTAATTAATGGTCCTATAAACTCAAAAAAAGCCCTCCGTTCTTCATTATCTCTTTTTGTTTGGGCGCCAGGTGAGGAAAGGTAAAGGCCGCCTGGAGACGATCATTTCTGTTTAAGACATTAAAAGACAGGAAATATTTTTTAATAAAAAATAGCGATCGAATAAACAAATTTTGAACTTTTTTATAGATGAATGTTCTATAATTATCTAAAGAAACAATTTTTATGAAAAAAACGTTTAGAATTTTTAGAATTAGACGTTAATGAAGCTGAAGGTGTGTCAATGAGATTGATTTTTAATGAATAGGTTATAGGTCAGGTATGAAAAGGTCTCTTTCTTGTATAATTCAAATGTACTTTAAAATACATTGCTCATTTTCTGGCATTATTTCACGATCTAGGGCATTTAAGGTCGAAATTAGGGAAATTATCATCACTGTTGAAGTCTGTTTTTTTTAAATCAATTTCGCTTAATTCGCAGAAATTCGTTTTATTTATTTTGGGTAGTCTTCGTGTCATTTCAATTGTTTTCCATGATTAATATGTTGCAAAACATTAATATATTTTTCCAGAACAACTGTTTTTTTATTACAATTAAACAAAAAGTCCGGTAATCATTATTGAAAATTTTACACCTGAACCGATGACACCGTCCACAGGCGGTCTTCCTTTTTTCCTTCTTAAAGTCATACTTTTAATTTTTTCACATTTATCATTTGCAATATACAAACTTGAATAACATATCTTTCAGAAAGTAAAACCCTTACTACAGATAGATTACTTTAAAAACGAGTTTTTTGCACTTGAATACGAAAAATGTTGCAAACGAAATTTTGTTTTCGTTGTTTTTGTTTTTTTTTCTCTGACGTGGCACACAAAACTGAAGATGGTAAGCAAACGAAAGGTCAAAATGAGTTCAGCTTCAGAAAATATGTTAGTGAGACTATAACTGAGGACACTGTAGATATTTTAACATCAAATAAGTAACATTATTGCACTAAATGCGATTTATAGAATGACCGCCTTGAGACGGTCTTACCTGATAGAGGGTTAAAGGATATTCTCTGTTTTAAAAATTCTGTCTCAATTTAGCAATTTATTTAATACAGCATTACATCCTACTCTGTTTTCAATTTCTAAACAACATTTATTTGCAGGGATTTTTAGAAATTTGACAAATAACTTCCCCGTTATAAGGTAAAGTGCCCTCAAGTCGATCGGTTCCTAAATTCGATCGGTAGAGTTATTTATTCAATTTATTTATATTTGCACTAATATTTAGCGTATGATCGAAGATTAAGAGGTCAATTATTCCATAAATAAATACGAATCAGTGACAATTTTATAGAAGTTCCCTATTAAAACATTCAAATATTGAACACCGGTCGACTCGAGGGCACTTTACCTTATGTATACAGTTTGAAATTGAACCTTGTCTTAAAAATTCGTCTTTTAAGGAAATAGAACAGTTTGGCGATATAAACAGGTAACAAGCTCGTATCACTGGTTCTATATCTAACGTTTTACCCTCTAACGTTTGACCCTTTGACGATTGGGTTACCGGTGACCCAAATATGAAATTTTTTCTACGGCCGTCAAAAGTTATTTTTTGCTCTAAAAAGTTAAAAAAGAAAGTGATTTCTTCTGACCCCAGATTTTTTACCCTCTCGGCCTTAAAGTGTTAAGAACCAAAGGGTCAAAATTCTGAGTCAGAAAAATCATTTTTTTCTGACTTCTTAGAACTAGACTTTAAAAGCTGGGAAACTAAGAAGGTTTTTTTCTCTGAGTTGAAGATTGTCCTCCATTAACCTTTCGGGAAGGGACACTCATGTCCTCCTTTCATAATATCTTGACGTCAGTTAAATTACTTCCTTAACTTTAGAAGATCCTAGGATTTTTTTTAGAACACCGGTGTTTCAATTGCCCTTAGAGGATGAACCTAGTTCCTGATTTTTTGGAATTGTTCTGCAACAGTATTAATATTAATCGTATCGAGATATTGAATTACAAGGTAATCATTTTTACAATGTCCATATCCCGTGTTGGAAGAATCTGCTTAGTCCATTGTAGACCGCCCAGGAGCGCCTTCCCATGGTATGAATGCTTCTTCCATGTCCCGGAGTTGTTGGGCGTAGGCGGTGCATTATATTACGTTATTAACATGTGAGAATTGTCTAAATTAAACAATTTTCAATTAAACAAGATCTTTACACTGGACGGGACTCGAACTCACAACATTAAGTCGAGCCGGAGAATCGATCCGCCCAAGAGACAACGGTGTTGCCTATTGCGCCACTGATTCCCCAACTGATTCTGCAACAGTTATTTGGGGACATTATTCCTCATTAAACCTCTTAGAGATCAATCGCCTTTAATATAAAATTATATTAAAATAATGTTTCCCAAAAATTCAGGTAGTGCCAATTTTACGTAGTTCAGTTTTCTGAATGAACTCGGTATACGAAGACTGTTTAAGCCACGGATTTGAAGACTGTGTAAGACCTAAAGTTACATTGCTTAGTAAAACAGCCCCTGTTCTGCTTATATATTCGTAAAGATTTTTTTCCTACACTTCAGCAAAATTCAAAAACAGAAGCTTCAATAGGGGTTCAGGTGCCTCAAAGATTTCATAATGTTTGAGTAATCGATCAAATGTAGATAGGTAAATTAACTGATATCCGTGTCCTTAATCAAAATCATTTTGTTCTTTTACAATGTTTTTATCAAAGACCCCCAAAGATTATTCAAGAGATGATTTGATCAATCCTATGATTTGAACTTCAAAAACACGAAAGAATAGCATCAATTACATGGCAACATTTAAAGAAGAGGCAGGTAAATGTTTAGATAACTATTAAAAACGAATCATTTGATTTTTGATTCGGAATACTTGTAGGTATATTAGAACACAATCATCATCAATTTTATCTAGGAAATCAGATAGAGAATTAAGAGACGGCAGTAGAGGATTTAGTTTGGAAAAAAAAGAACTGGTTTAGTGATCTCTCACTCTCCTTTTTTTTCTGTTGCTCCTAAGTTTCTCCCTGGTCTCACCATTTTATTTCATTCCCATTCTTTTTCTGTTGGCATCTTCATATTTTATTAATTTGATCTCATCTCTTGATTTTTCAGACTTTATAATTCCCGAGGTTCAACGGGCGATCCGGTTTATTTTCTTCCCTCTGTCTCATCGCATCTCATTTCGTCGACGCTTATTATAATTATGAAGTTTTATTAGTATTCACCGCAAAATTAACACGAAGATACAGTGGTTGTGTCTTTTGCTGCAAAATGGTTTAAATGCAATTGGCAATGTTGGTAAACAATTTTTAGTGAAATGAAATGGTGCAAGATCTTTTGCCAGATGCTGGGAGAAATCATTTTTACTGTGTGAGATACAAATGAACTGCCAAGCAGAACAACAAACATTTCTTGCGGATGTGCGTTTTGCCATTCTTCAGGTGGTAGCACCATAGTGGTGACCGAGGTGAGGTTGTAGGGGAGCAAAATCACCAAGTCTTGCAGCATGTTTGGTCCGGATCTCGATGGTGATTGGCCAAGCAATACAGGTGGACACACGTTCGCGCTCTTGGGAGAAGAGCCCAAGGTATCCAGTGTCGAGATTATACAGAAGACAGCCAGATGAAGAAGTGATTCTACTTAGGCTTTTTATCTTCACTAAAGAAGGCACTGGACTTCTTGCTTTTATTAATTCCCTCTTCTTCATCGGCGACGTGCACTCTGTGCAAAAGAAGCCCAAGCACTCCATTTACCTCAAGAGCCATCTCGAACGGATGCAGTCCAGCAACATCCCTCGATTATTTATGAGATTTCAGATTGTCTTCTTCTTACCATCACATCATCATAAGGCAACATCACACATTTTTGCTCCCTCTTCATCCATTTTTGCCTCATCTTCAATGTAACAAGGTGTAACTTTTATTGTTTTCTTATTTGACAATGCCATAGGGTATATAAATTCATACAATTGCATCTGCTGACAATCGAAAATCGACTTGTTTTTTTTTTTTTTGGGAATAAATTTGCACATAATTCACCCAATATCCAAAGTAGATAACGCAATATATCTTTTCAAAGAGAATCAGAACAAATATTATCGTGAATTTATTGATTCACACAATCGTTCACAGAGAGCTTCTGATGAGTTATTCACCTCTAGAGAATAAATCTTTGAATGTGCTCAAATATGCAGAAAACCCCATGATCATGTTTTATGCAAAACTGTGGTGATAAATAATTGAGGGGTGGACATGAATGGACACTTTGAGAAAGGCAGCAATTTGCTTTGGGAATTTGTCACAAGTATCAGTAGAGAAAGATCCATTTAAAGCAAATTGTGCAGGCTCAATGAAAGTTTCTGGAAATTGTCCATTAGACTTTTTAAATTAAATATGATATTCGAGAGAAAATGTGTTTATCATTGCATAAGGCTTTTAAACAAAGCTTCTTGTGAAAGATAATGCATTTTTTTTATATTTTTGTGGCTTAATAGTTCATTTAAAAAAAATGTAAAAGCAATGCAAAATCTCAGCTAAATGTAGTAGATTTGATTTTCTCTAAACATGTATTAGTTGGATGTATTTAGACATGTAGGGAAGTAAGGTAGTGATCCTACACTGAGAGAGAAATCCGAAAATGTTAAAATAACATTCCGGAAATGTTTATTTTACCCTGCAGTATTGATCCGAAAACGGTGTAAATTCTACCCTTTTTAGGCCTATTATGGGTTAAAGTTACCCTTCCTTCATGTTGATTTTACCCTTAAAAGGTGTAAAATTAACATTAAAAAATGTTGATATATTTTTACACCTTAAAAGTGTTAAAGTTACGAGGAAAAAAAGTTAATCGCACCCTCTTTTTTTCTCAGTGTACTTACTTTCAGTGCCTTATTTAATAACATCTTGTATAAAATTCTATTTTGTACTGAGATTACGGTATTTAAGGATTTACTAGACAAAATACAGTTTAAATTCAAACTACTTGCAATTTTGGACACTTTGAGGGTAAAGTCGGACACTACAAATAAATTCATTCACCAGTGAAGTGATACAAGCAGAGAAATTATGCTCTAGATTCATTCGCAAAATGGGATAATTTTGGGATTGAAAGTGGTCCAATACCATTTTAGATAATAGATAGATAGATAATAATGTTTATTTCATGTCATAAGAATAGAATTCTCTTTCTGACTATATTGACAATTTTGCTATTGAATTCAATCCCATTTTGTTTCTTCCTAAAATGTGGATTTCTGAAAAACTATCACATTCTAGGATAAAATCAATCATTGTTTCTAAAATTCAATCCCATTTCTCCTGTATTCAAGAAATTTTAGTATATTTTTGAGATAAAAATTCGTGGGAGTGAAACAATCCCATGAAGATTGAATCTGGATACTTGGAAATTTCTCTTCGTGGTTATTTTAGGCAGGTGTTTCTTTCTCGAATTTTTGTAAATATTTTAGTTTTTATGATGACTAAGTTGCATTGACGCATAAGACACAAAAAGCATACTCTACGAACGAGATGTAGTGCAAAAAGCCTTAAAAAAGAATACCAGAAAGGCAAGGGAATGCGTAAATCCGCGTGTACTAGAACTGAGGAAGTTAACCTTTTCAAGGAATCAATGGAAAGTTTTCAGGTTTCATCGGGCATCCTACGATCCTTTTTCAGAAGCAGGAAAAGGATTTGGTAAGTTATGTTCTAGAAATGAAGAACAACGGCGTCCGATTAAGGTGGATTAGTTGTCTAAAATTACAAGCGAAGTGTCCGAAATTACAAGAAAGGTGTCCAAAGTTGTAAGCATAGTGTCCAAAATTACATTCACATTCACGTTTTAATTTTTATTCATTTTTAAACATATTAAGATTAATTTCAGAGAAAGCAAAAACACTTCTGAAAAGGAAGTAAAAAGAACTTAATTTATATTGAAAATATTGTACTTCAAACTTCAGATATTGGTGCTTATATGCACCTTGTCCGAAATTACAAATATTTCCCTTGGATTGAATCTCAGTAGGTCACTATCCTACTACCTGTAAAGGAGTTTTGCTATTTATTTTTGAGTATTTTCCGACGAATAATTTAAATAATATGGAACCGGTGAGTATCGGGGTAGCTTAGAAAAAGACAATTTTTCCCAAAGCTCTCGGCTCGGATGGACTCCAAGCCTTTCTCAGTGGTAAAACCTAGATTTTTCTTGTTTTCTCAATTGGTCTAGGGTTACACAGGGCATGGGATTTGGGGGCTCTGCGCTGTGAATCATTGATATTTTTCTTATTTGTAGCTTTTAAAGATTTTTCTTGCATTCTTTTATATGGATTTCCCTGTGAGACTTTGGGAAAGCTCACTAGTTCTCTATTATTTGGCATTGATTTTCTTCAAATATCTTTTACTAACGATAAGACGGCGGTGGACTTTGAATCACAAATCTTTCTCTTAATAGGAAATTGTGTCGCACTTCTAAAGAATTGTTAATGAATAAATCATTTACGCATCTATATTTCAATATTATGAAAAAGTTCATCTTCAATTCTTCAATTGTACTGAATATTTTTCAATTTATTTTAATAGAAGAATTTTTAAAAGTAGGAGAAACTGGGGCAAAAAGTCACAAATCGAAAATTTTAAAATTCAATATCTTCCAAGATAAATAAGATAGCGACTTAAATTTTTTTCCATAGATAGCCTCCATAGGTCTTCTTCAATGCCCTAAGTTTGTTGGAATTTGAACAAGGATTTTTGAAAATATAAAATATCGAAATTTTAAGGCTAATTCTTCATCATCTGATGAATTTAATATCCTGTGAGGAAATTCTGTAACAGTATGACAATGTCATGACAAATTCAAAAATTCTAAAGGGGAAAATTCGGGAAAATTAATCGAGAATAAGACTGATATCCGTTAGAGATTCATTGAGCTCATTGCAATGGCCATTCGATTCTCACTGGGCTTCAATGTTTTCCTGATCACGAATTTGCCACTAAAATTTATCATATGACATTCTCATATCGTTACAGAATTCCCTTACTGGAACACTTTTGGAGTTTTGATCGTTTCAAAAAAAAAAAAAAACGACAACTTGGCTTGAATTGAACGAATTGTAATTCTGACTCCTGATTTACTTCTAATTATTCATTACTATGACACGGATATTAATAACTGGTTATTTTTAAATAATATTTTTTGGACTATTTTTTTCCTACCAAAGAATTCTAAATTTAATCTTAAGCGTAAAATTCAGGAGAGAAACTAATTTAAAATTCGCCAAGGAATTATCACGAGTGTATCAAATGGTAAAAATATTTAAATTGCACCTGAAGGTAAAAAGTGAAAAGTTCATTAGTGCCTTTTCCCACACGCATCACCACTAAGATCACAATAGTGTCTTCCGTGAAATTTTCAAATGGTTTAATTCAATGATGCAGACCATACCAAATGAGGCGACGAGATAGTCAATTAATATTTCATGCTTCATTAAGTGTAATTACTTCCAGCAGCCACAAGAATATGGTAGATTGAGCAAACACTCGAGAAATCCCAAATGAAGAATTGATCACAGGAAAGAAAATGAACTTGCTAGACTCGATTTTTCATTCTCATTCATAGCCGTAGAGCCGATGAATTGTTAATATGTGATATGATATTTTTTTTTCTTTTCGCTTTGTGAGGTAAGAGACTTTCCCAAAAAGAGATGTCTTTTTCTTTGAGCCTCATTAGGCCTCCCCATTGTCGAACATTTCACATAATTTGTGACCAACTAGTCGGCATTTTTCCTTATCTTCTCCAGTAAAATTTTCACAATTGAACACGTTTGGAGCAAATGTATCTGCTGGAGGTCAATTAAGTGTGACATTTTATGCAGTCAATTTGTAGGCGGAAAAAAAAAGTTCACGAGAGCGAGGTCAAGTGATAAAACAATGTATTTGATGCTCTTTATCGCAAGAACATCCATTGCAACATATACAAGGCATTTTAAATTAGACGCATGGGAAGAGAAGGAGAGTCTAACAGATGAAGGGCTATTGAACATGGTGTTTTGTAATTTAAAACAAACAGTTGCATGAGGTCAAAGTGGCTCTATTAAGTACTACAATTGGAAGAGAATGTGTTAAACATGAGGCAGAGTACCCTTTAGGAGAACTCTTGCAGGGTCCTCATATTGTTTAGCTATTTAAATGCAAAATATATGGAAAATTGTGTACGAACCATTAGTCTCAAGTCCTTTTAAAAAGCGCCCCAAGGTGATCATAAATATGTTCAACTCACCTGAAAAGAAACAAATATAGCAATTAAATTTAATAATTCTCATCAATTTCCATAAGTTTAGACTTAAAAATAACATTTACAAAATGCTCAGTTCAGTTCTTCAGAGGTGTTCGGTATTGGATATAAAACAGATTAAAAGTTCAATGTGAATTGTAGTAATAAATTGCAATTGTCAGGAACACCTATTTTAGTAAATAATTTCCAATAATTTCAAATTGAAAAATTGTGGTATTTGCAAAAGTTTCCAGAGACGAATATTTATGCTACAATTTTAATAAAAAATTAATTATTGGATTTTGTATTTATTGTTTTTGTTATGGAAAATAAATAATTCATATGATTTATTTACACAATTTTATTAATTAATGCACATTTTAATACCTGTACTAATATGCCTGGCCATTTCACAAAAAAAGTTAAGCAAGTTTACAAATTCGGATTTAGCATTGACGAACACGTTAAAGGGTGGTGATATCGGTTATAGCCCCTCAAAGTTATTTGTAGTAAATTTACCATATGTGGAATGACTGAGGACCAATTTATGGTGAAAAACCATACACACTTACGAGTTTGAGCATTTAGCAAAGTTTTTCGATCGTCTAATTCAATTTTTCGTTCATAAACTGGCAGGTTATTTGAACCAAAACCGATTTATAAATCACTAATAAGATCGCCTAAAATAGCTTTTGGAGTAATTAATTAAATTTTGGGTAAAAATTAGTTTTAAATTCATAACCGGTTCCTAATGCATTTGGACCGGTTAAACCATAAATTGCAAGACCTTTCTAACGAACCCTAACATTTCTTTATTCGGTTGATAAATACGGTTCTTAGAGCTTTTAGAACTTCGACCTTGAGAAACCGGTATTAGGAATGATTAAATGGTGTACGAACGAAAAAATTACATGATATATTTTCGAACAATCCTAAGAAAACCGTAAGGTTTTGGAGGGGTCAAGATGAGAAGATAGGAGGAAATTTGAGGTTACTTTTGAATTTGAATTTGAATATTTATGTTTGTTTTACATTAAACTCTGTCTAAATTTTTGCTTTCAAGAGCTCTAGCTCAAAAGCAGTATTTTAAATAAATGAAAATGAAAACGAAAATAATTAGGATCTGTCCGTATTACGATGTCTGATTAACTACGTAAAGAAAACAAAACAAGAAAAAATTACCATAAGTCCGAGTGACAGAACTTAAGAACTTAAGAATTGTGATCGGTAAAGATCATCCTTAAGTTCTAGAAGTAAAGAAAAGCTTACGAACAGGAGGGTGTCAAAGCCACCCGCAGGGGAAAAAGTCACCTGCACTTACAGTAGGGTAAATGTATCAAATTCCGGCCTGATTGAAATTCCGGCCACTTCTATTGTTCTCCAAATTTCCATAAATTTTTAGTTTTTGAATACTCCAAAGATTATACAATACAAAAAATAACAAAAAATGTTGCTTCGACGAACAAGACGATCTGAAAAATACTTGGAAAAACTCTGGAAGGGACAAGGAACTCTGAGAATGAGCGTGGCCGGAATAGGCGACCAATGCTATTTCTACATTTTTCGGGACCTTTTTTGGGACTTCAACCAGTCAGCGGCGGCTCTTCGTTCCAAGAGCTCACTCGAGCCAGCCATCGCGTACTCTTTTTGTCAGGGGGATGGTAACCTAGAACCCCCATGGGGGCATTTTTGATGCTTTCACATGTAGTAGAATACTTTCTTCTTTATTTTTCCTTTTCTTTTAAAATTTTTCTGACTTAAGGTAAGTGTGTCAAATTTCGGCATAGTCGCATGCAATAACCAAAATCTCAAATTTGAATTGTGATATTTTTAATACAAATTGATTTTTTGTTACTTCTTTATAAAGAGTCTTGCTTGGAACCTTGTAGGCAGTTTATCGTCTTTATTTACTCTAAAATCATTCTTAATACATTTTAAAATGAATAAAAATGTAGACATAGCATTTGTGGCCTATTCCGGCCACCTTCATTCTCATAGCTCCTTGGCCTTCCTGAATTCTTCCAATGCATTTTTCAGATAATCTTGCTCGTCGAAGCGATATATTTTGTTCTAGAGTATGCAAAAACTAAAAATTCATGGAAATTTCAGGAGCAAAAAATGTGGCCGGAATTGCAAGAAGGCCGGAATTTGGCACACTTACTCAAGTTCCTATGAAGCTTGATACCGTACAAGGCATAGATACATTCCCCTACATACCGCAGATAGATGTAACGGTGACCACCGGACTTCAAACCTGAACATGTGAAAACGCCTGATTTGCGGATCATGGAACGGTGCCTATAAGGAGGAAGGGTGCTCCAACATGTTCCGGTCTAGAGGCTTGTAGCTTTCGTGCTTTATGGATTCTTTATGGATACCAAGGCTTATCGCGATCAATTGTCCGGCAGCTACCAAGCTTTGTGTCCTCAACCGAACCCTTCTAGGCTAAGTTATCGACTGACTGACCTAGTCAATCTCCCATACGGCGGGAAATGGAATTATACCGCTTGGAATGAGGGGCGTGAAATATGAATATCCCGCGAACAGAGAAAGAAATCCACGTGCCGAGCTGTGTTTCCTTTATTTCGTTATCAGGTGGAAAATATCGACAACACTATGAATGTGCTTTGAAGGAATGAATTGAAGGCAGCACATTTCTTCATGACAGCATTGCTGACAATAAATCTATCTAATCTATATATAACTCAAAATCTTGGGGTACTACTGTTTATACTTGGTAAAGTTTGTGCAGTAAAAAATAATAGAGTATTTTGAGAACTAAGAAATATAAATAAATAAATAAATTAATTTATTAATTATTTTACTAATTAATTTACTGAAACAAAGAATAAAAATGTATGAAATAAGCAGTGAAAAATCTAATTCGATCGATAAGTTTAAATGAACATCTTAAATGGTCGTAGATAAAATTAAGAAAAAGAAATAATTTTAATATTTTACAGCTCATTTGTAGAACGCACTTAAAATTTAATTAGCGGAAATTCATAACTTCCGTACAATCCGTTAAAAACATTTAGTACTTTCATCCAATTATTTTTATTATGAAGAGGGAAATAAGATTTATTATCCATATAGCATCAGTGAGAAGTGGGGTACTTTTGAATTGGGTTACCTTTCAAACAGGAACCTTTACCATGGTGTAATTATTAATATCTACTAACCAATGGTAAAAATAAATTGTATTATGATAAGGTTCAGTTTCATTTTAACAAATGGCAAAGCGGAATGATCAAACTCACGAGATAGAGCTCACAGTGAATTAGTTTTTCGCATGATCTGTGATTACTGTACGTTAAAAAATTTCTGCACATATTTGATCCAAAAATTAGCTCGTCCACGGACACCGAAAATGTAATATATTTAATAGAAATTGATTTTTTCATTTCTTCTACATAAGGAGTGTTGCTTAGAACATTGTAGAAAGTTTTTTGTCTTTATTTTCTCTAAAATAATTCTTAATACATTTTAAAATGAATAAAAATGTAGACATAGCTTTGGTGCCCTATTTCGGCCACTTTCATTTTCATAGTTCCTCGCCCTTCGGGAATTCTTCAAATGTCTTTTTCACGTCATCTCGTTTATCTACATCAGAGGTGTGCAAGAAACCGTTGAAACCGAATTAACGTCAAATGAAACATGTACGTCAATGGTCAAAACGCTACTATAATAAACTTATTTTGACGTTAATTCGGTTTTAACGGTTTCTTGCACACCTCTGATCTACATTTTTTGTTATTCTTTTGCATTGTTTAATCTCTGGAGTAGGGGAAGTGCTTATAATTTTGGACAGTCTGCATATAAGCATCGATATCCTAAGTTTGAAGTGCCATATTTTCAATACTAATTGACTTTTCTTGTTACTCTCTTTTCAGAAGGATTGTTTAGAAACTTGGCAAGCTATTTATCATCTCATTTTTACTAAAATTAGTTTTAATACGTTTAAAAATGAATTGATATGTAGAGGTGAATTTGACTCTTATTTTGGACAACTTGGTTATTAATTTTTACAACTTGTCTGTAAATTTGGACAGATAATCCGCCTCAACAGGATGCCCATTGTTCTTCATTTTATGAACCAATCTTACCAAGTCCTCTTCCTGGTCATGTAAGGGAAACGTGGAATGTCACAAGAAGCCCAGAAACTTTCCATATCATTCATTAAAGTGAGTTGACTTCGGTACTCCAAGTACGTGCGGATTCGCTCATTCCCTGCCCTTTCCGGAAGCCTTTCAAGGCATTTCTCACTGCATCTCTTTCGTAGAGATGATGCTCCTTCATTTCTCCAGGCATTTGTCCAACCTAGTCATCACAAAAGCTAAAACTTCACGAAATTTCGTGAGAAAAACACCTGTCCAAAATAAGAATCATCACCTCACTGGTGAATGTCTTAAAAAATTTCCCATTTTTCACACGAAAAATATAATTCACAAGGCAAATCTCACTTCAGGTCAAATGTACAAATCATCAGTAACGTGAATCAACACAATATTCAATGAATATTCAATAATATCACTCAAAAACAGCGAACAAACTTTGTTAGTACTTCACCAAAACTAAATAAGACTGAAGTAAGCCACGAAGTTCTGTCATATTTCTCGTAAGCAATTGCTCACACTGAATTTTCAACAAAGCAATTTCAACTCAAATCATATTCAAATTTTAACGTATTTAGTGTTAAAATATTCCAAAAGGAACAAATATTTAGATAGAATTCATTATTCATCAAATATTGGAATAAAAATCCATCATTTTAATCAATTTATTTTTAGTGTCCAATGTTATCCTCAAAGTGTCCAAAATAAGAAACTGGACAAAATTAGAAGCATTTCCCCTATGTAAAAACTAAAAATTCATGAAAATTCGAGGAACATAAAGGTGGCCGAAATTGCAAGCTGGCCGGAATTTGGCACACTTACCCTACAACTCTGAAATCAGTGACATTATCAAATAAAAAATATTTTGAGGAAAATTAAAAAAAAAGAAATTACTTTGTCCCTGACCAAAAATCTTGGTCTTACAAAAATAATTTCAACTTGACGAGGATATGTAAGGATATTAGCACATTTTGTAATCCCCTAAACAACTAGGCTAAGATTACATTTCATTTAATGAATTTTCTGTGTTTCTGTCAAGTTTAATAAGTTTTTCACTCATTTCTTTCTCGTGATTATTTACGTTATGCAAACAGAGTGAATGAAAACATTTCCATTATGAAGTGACTGTTATCTTATTATGTTATCCATTGGAGTGGTTATATCCAAAAATATGTAAATTGAAATAATTGTGGAAACGTAGAAGATAATTATAGTTGTATTTAATTCCATTGACTGTGCGTGTGAAATTGTTGTATATAAGAAAGTGTGATCGCGTATTAAATCGCTTTGTAGGTTATATCTAAACTAAGTTTTTTTTTTCTACCTCAGGAAGGAAAGCAGTTCCATGCAATACTCATTCTGTTTGGATTTTATTTACAGAAGCCCAAGGAAAAAAGACCATTAATAAATGGTTGAGCAATTTTCTTTAACAATATTTCCTTTTCATCGATATCCATGGTAAAAGTGGTAAGGGTATAAATCCACAAAAAAAAGTAATTTTTCACTCTTCCTCGTGTGTGATATTTAATCATATTTAATTACATGCTATCACATTGTAGGCTTGCATGCTGTTCGTATTTTGTGAGGGTGATTGTGCCAGGACTCAAGAGTTTATGAATTGAAATGATTGTAGGAGATTGCACGAAATGCAATGAATGGTAATTTTGAGAGTTGTACACCACAATACTATACTGGCATATTGAGCAACTTGGAGGGGTTTTGTCCCATTGAAAAGGTGCGTTTGTAAACAAAATGTTCACTCTCAAGAGCTTTTCAGGGAAGTAAGGGTGGATTATTGAAAATCAATAGCAATTCAGGTGGAAGTAAACAACAATCTGTACACTTTAAATTGTTTCCTCATGCTGAAAAGCTTGAATACCAAAATCCTTTCTAAATAGATAAAACATGTTGGTACTAACAGGAAGAATTAATCACAACTAATTTATAACCAAACTTTGAGAGGAGTATTGGAAATTTACAGGAAACTTTTTTTACACTTTTCCCGATAATCTTGATGGTAGAAGTAGATATTGGGAAAGAAGTTGAGAGGCTTAACAATTGATGAATTAAATTTTTGAGTCCAATATCCTTACAAACTTCCTAGAATGAAGTATATTGATTTCAGGAGACTCGTACATAATTTCTCTTGATGCAATATTTCGTATGTCATTCAACTTACTTGGAGTTTAGCGCATGTTTTTCCTGGTAAATAAATGTCACAAGGACGATGGACAGAATGTCATGTATATAGAAACAGTTTTACTAGGCCAAAACCTAACGAATTGACGACCATCGCTGGCTATTTCAGCTTTAGTATATTTAGTACATATTTAGTACATAAGTTCGTCATCTGGTGAAAGTATTTCCACGGTGAACATCAAGAGAATTTATTTTCCTTAGGGTGGGCTTTTTGCAGAGAAGGTGATGATGATGGAAAATACCTAATGATGAGCTTTAAGCTTCTAGGGCGTCTGGAGGAAAACTTTCCTCATGCCACAACAGATTAATTGAGGATAGAAAGAGCAGTAAAATGCGGGAAAGCTCATGGTGGTACACTCATCAGACATTCAAGCAAATCGAGGATTAAGCTTAAAAATAAATAAGTTAGCACCCTAGTTTATTGAGCTCCAACACATCACATTGAATATTTCCTCTGATTTTTGGATGTAGAGAAAGTTTAGTCAATTCTATAAATATTTACACAGTTCATGTTTTTAAATTGATGGAAGTTAGTCGATGAAAATAGACCATTTGAATTCTCAAATTTTATTCAAATACTAAAAACGTATGATATTACTAAATAAAAATAGAAAAAATCGCGGTAAGAGTATTTTAGTTATGGCGGAATGCTCGAAGCTATGATTAATAGATTAGTTTCAATATTTTACAGACTTATAACTGATGAATCTATAAAATATTGTCTTCCTTATACGGGATTTAGAACAAATATTGGGAGAATTAGGACTCAGAATTAAGAATTAAGGATGAATGATTAATTATAGGGTAAGTGTGCCAAATTCCGGCCAGCTTGCAATATCGGCCACATTTTTTGTTCGTAGAATTTCCATGAATTTTCAGTTTTTGTCTTCGAATACTGTATCTGACGCAGTTGCATATTCTCTTCAGTTTCTTCCGGTGTTCGTCAGAGGATTGCCTTCTTCTCAAATCAAAGACTAAATTTTTCTCTAAAGCTTTCAACCCTCGGTATGGGTCTTCCTCAGTGGGTCAATTATAATCTTTCTAATGCTTTCCGTCTAAAGACGTTTCCAAATCATTAGAAAGATTATAATTGACCCACTGAGGAAGACCCATACCGAGGGTTGAAAGCTTTGGAGAAAAATTTAGTCTTTGATTTGAGAAGAAGGCAATCCTCTGACGAACACAGGAAGACCCATACCGAGGGTTGAAAGCTTTGGAGAAAAATTTAGTCTTTGATTTGAGAAGAAGGCAATCCTCTGACGGACACCGGAAGAAACTGAAGAGAATTTCAGTTTTTGCATACTCTACAGATTATAATATGCAAAAAATAACAAAAAATTTTGCATGGACCAACAACATGATCTGAAAAAGACATTGGTAGAATTCCGGAAAGACAAGGAACTATAAGAATGAAGGTGGCCGGAATAGGCCACCAATGTCTACATTTTTATTCATTTTTGAATGTACTAAAAAGGATTTTAGAGAAAATAAAGATGATAAACTGTCTACAAAGCTCCAGGGAACACTCCTTAAGAAGAAGTAATAAAGTAATTCAATTTGTATTAAAAATATCACATTTCAAACTTGAGACTTTGGCGCTTGCATGCAACTATGCCGAAATTTGGCACACTTACCCTATTGCATTCTCGGTCTCTTTAGATAATTCAGAGTCAGAAAACACGGTATGACCTTTTATAAACTGCTTTATTTCCTCCTCATACTACGTTTCGGAGATTGATTGTCTCCTTTCTCAGGTATGGGTAGGTATGGGGAGGTTTTTATCAGGTTTCTCGGGAATTACTTGGACAATTACATACACTTCGACTTCATATAATACTTTTTGGAACAATGCTACCATTTGGACGGTTTGACAAAGAGGAAGGAGATAACCAATCTCCGAAACGTAGTATGAGGAGGACATGAAGAAGTTTAAAAAAGGTCTATAGCGTGTTTTTGACTCTTCAGATTAGAGGTTTAGCCCAGTTTTGATGATCTTGAAATCCTAAATAGCAACTGTTTTATCGTTTTGCTTTTTCATAATAATAGGTCTCTTGTCTGTAATAAAATCCTAAGTTTTTTTTTATAAAATAAATCTTGATTGATAAGAAATTATAGCACTTAAGTCATATGGCTAAGGTGGTTTTCAGACTAGAGGTTTAGCCCAGTTCCCAAAGGTTTCAAAATCCTGAATAGCGAGCAATTTTATTGCTTTTTGAGAATCTTTGGGTCACTTATCTTTAATAATCCAATGATAAGTTAAATTTTTCAGAAAATCGTGATTGGTAAGAAATTAGAACAGTCAAGCCATATAGCTAAGTCTTAGATCTGAATCTTGTATAAGTCTTAAGACTGAAGCCCGTATAACCCTCCAGTCTGAATCGTTTTAAGGTTTTTTCAGTCAATCATTTGTTTTCAACCACTTAACCCTCTAACGGGTAAGATCGCCTCCAGGCGGTCTTCACGAAAATCACATTTACAGCGACAATAAAAGTTTTATTTATTTAAAAGTGCTATAGTGTCTTCGGTAATAGTCTTATAAACATCTCTTGAAAGTTTGAACTCATTTTGACTCTTCGTTTTGTTGCTATTCCCAGTTTTGTTTGACAGGTCAGAGAAAAAGCAACAAAAAATATTTGTGCAAAAAACTCATTTCCAATTTCCATAAATATACCGATTTAAAGTTATCTGACTAAAATAAATTTATTTTTTACTGAAAGATATGTCATTCTACTTTGTATATTTTAGAAGAATTTCGGTTCGACAGAATGTAGCAGGAAATAGACGGAGACACTGAACCTTTCTTGATTTTCACAATTTTATTCTCTACGACGTTTCTTTTTTGAGTCGTAGAGAATAAAATTGTGAAAATCAAGAAAGGTTCAGTGTCTCCGTCTATTTCCTGTTGTATATTTTATTTGAAAAAATTGAAAAAACTAAAAATGTGAATTTTAGAAGCAAAAAGAGTTTCAAAAAATTTTATATTTTCTCTCCTAGCGCCTAAATTAAAAGAGATAATGAAGAATTGATGGTTTTTTCGACTTTATTGGATCATAATTATCCTAGAAAACATTGTTTTAGAACTTTTTTCGCATATTAAAGAAAACACCGTTAGAGAGTTAAAAGTGGCACTCCTACACGATTAGAAGAACTTACTTATGGACAAGAAGGTTCCATAAATACCGATAATCGTTATCTCTAACCGCTTGGCCGATACGCTGGACGGATGAAGAAGTAATTAGATTTAGTTTGAATTACCGAATATAAGCGCATTTTGTAAATAAATATATAGAGTAACGTAGATGCGAGTGACTTTGCGATTATGTAATTCCTTTAAAATTTATTTCTTAGGAGGACTTTGCACCTCTACAAATACGAAAGATTTTTTTTGATAATTCAAACATTTAATGATGGTATTTACCATTCGGATAAAGTTAACTGAACCGATGAAGATCATCCTTAACACTAAACCTACCAAGATCTGATCAAGCTGACCGGTTTAAAAAAAATAAACACAAATTTAAACGATACAAAGTCGCTATCAAACTTTATGAATTTCTTAAAATATGCAGCATGTAATATCTTTTTCAGTGTGTTTAAATTTTAATTTTTCCTTCTTTTTCAAGAAAAAATTGTTGATTATCCTATCCTACCGCGGTCTGTCATTTGTCCGAGCGCCCTATAAAAGGTGATCGGTAGGTTTAGGGTTAAATGCTAGAATTAAAGAAAAGCTTACGAACAGAAGCGAATCAGTCATCCCCGGAGGTCAAAGTCACCCTCATCTTCAGAACCATTAATATTTTTAGTGTCAACACTATCATTAATACGGGCTCCAGGCCTTGGGTTTATCTATTTAGGCTAATTGTCTTAAGTGCTTGATTTTCTTAAAAGCTGAAGCTTTCGAGAAAACTTCTTATTAAGCTTATATATAGGTGAATGATCGACCAGATCTTCAAAAAGCTTTGTATTTGAATTGTATTGCAATTTAAAACCCTAGAGAACTAAATTAGGATTTTGCAGGAAGACCGTAAAGGAGTAAAACCACAAGCATACTATTTCTAAACCTATATAGAGAGAGTACAATAGCAGTACTAAATTTGATACATTTTTCCCAATTACTTGAGGGGCTGATAATTTAAGGTTTGTCTAGGAATATTTCAATCAAATTCACTCGAAAAAAATTCACTGCTCTTTTTGTTTGGATTTCCGGAGTGTGTTCTTGCTCGAACACAAAGAGAGAGCGATACTCGTATAATAATCCATCGGTTTTAAGTTATACTTTTTTATATCGATTTCTTGCTTGCTCATTCCCACGGAAATATTGGGAAATATATTTCGCAAAATTTTGAAATAGTCAAACTACGCAAAAAATGACATCACGCTAACAAAATAATTGCTAAATCGTAAGAGATATCGACTTATAGTTTTCTGTTACTTTTCTGACCGATATTCTTTTTTTTCATCTTGTTTTTTGTTTTTTTTTGTGGTATTCGTGCAGTAACAAAGTAAGGGTTTAGGGTGAGACCAGGGGCCCACCAAGCCTTATAAAAAGTGAAACAATTTTCACTTTTCCTTGTAAAAATTTTGCAGCCACTGCACCGCGACTTAAACAAATTTGCTCGTAATTCTTGTATTATTTTGGCGAACATTATGAAATATGTATTTTTAGAAAGCTTTTAATGCACGATTTCGAAGTATATCAGACTGATAAGTCAATTCTCTTTAGGAAAAAACTTGTCAATAGTCTTCAGTGCCTTCATGCAAAAATGTATGGAAAAATGTAATGTCGAGAGGCCCCTGGGTTAAACTGTACTAGGGGAAAGTACTCTCCCTTCGAACGTTCATGCCTTCGAATATTGTGAATTTTCTTTTATTTTCCTAAGAAACTTACACATAATTGTCTTGTAGTTATCAATAAGTGGTGATAAGCTCACTAATATTTAATAGAAATGTGTAAATCTCTTAGGAAAAACAGAAGAAAATTCACAATATTCGAATGGTCGAATTGGTTTTGCCATCTAATTCTGGCAATTCCGATTGTGAAATTTAAAACTATCTTGTCCGAAAAATAGTTCCAGTAGGGGAAAGTATGAACGAAGTACTTCGAACGTTTATGCCTTCGAATAATATGAATTTTCTTTTATTTTTCCTAAGAGATTAACGCATTTCTATTAAATATTAGTTAACTTGTTATCGATTTATTAATAATACGTGATAATTATGTGAAAGTCTATTAGGAAAATAAAAGAAAATTCACTTCGAAGGCATAAACATTCGAAGGGAGAGTACTTTCCCCTACTCTGTCTTGTGAATCGAGAAGTCCGCAAAGTTCAAAACCTTTTCCAACCCCTTGTTTCTATCGCAGTCCTGAACACTCAAATCGATAGCAATTTTTTTCTAAATCCAATTGGGATTGCCTAACGTAATAGGATAAATTCCTCAGCAATATTGTTACATATATGCATACGGACTAGGTAAGTGCAATTCTACACGTGATGGAAAAATTTCAGCGGGAACTTTTATTGATTTTCCTCCTGGAGTTGTTCTCGGCTCCCTGACCTAAAGACATTTTCATGTCTTAATACAATACATTCTGTATTGGGCTAAGCAAACAATTCCCAAAAAGAGTTCTATACAATATTCTGCTTATTGAGAGATTGAAAAGGCAATTTAAATAATAATTCTTTCCTTTTTTTTCCACAAAATCATGTGTGGGCGTTATTCGGTATGTCTCTCCCCTACCTTTCTGTTCCGCATCGTAAAAAATTACAGAGACTCACAAGAGAAAGACATAAAGACAGCCAAACTCTTTTTGCTCCAAACGTCTCTTTGGCAAATGCTATATATTTTTACTCGGCTTACATAAAAAAAATGAAAGATAAATTAGCATAATCGTGTTGCTTGTTGAATTTTTTTTACCAAAAAAAAAATCTTCTTACAGCCATTCGATTGCAAGAGCGGGAGGTTTTAACAAACAAAGTGTATAAATGTCTTTTCTTTTGGTCTTTGGTGAAAAGCGTCGTTTTTCTCGCTCTATTGAATTAAATTATGTCGGTAAATTGCTCTAATTTCAATGTGACGAAAGATCACGCAGAATTTTTTTGATTTAATCTTCAGCGTCTTGGAGCGTGTTTATATCCATCGGCATGAAAATGGGCAGTAATATTTTATCTTGCCTCATGTTGATATCTTACTTATGTGTCATTGTTTTAGGCCGTACAGTGGAAGCTTAAAAAGTTCGATACTACAAATTTAAAGTTTTTAAAACTTGAATTTTCTTGAAAATTTAAAATTTCAGTGGTTAAGAACATCCCAAAAAGACTACTTTTTATTAATAATTTTCAATTTATTTTGTAATTAAATCGTAGTTCAATCTTAAGTGAAAAATCTGGAAATCTGCCTTGAATTCGATTGAGAACGTATCATAGCGGGAAGTGGGGCACCTTTGAAATTGGAATTTTTCACCTATTTTTTAAATAAAATTGAGCCTTATCGCAATATAGTTTAGATGCACAAACAGATTGAGATGCTAAATTACATTATGATATGGCTCAGTTCTTAAACATAGGAGAAAAATCCCAGTTTCAAAGGTGCCCTACTTCCCCCTATTAATTCTTAGAGGGAAGTGGGACACCTTTGAAATTGGGATTTTTCTCCTATGTTTTAGTAATTTAGCATCTCAATCTGTTTGTGCACCTAAATTATATCACGATAAGCCTCAATTTTATTTAAAAATTGGTAAAAAAAAATCTCAATTTCAATGGTTCTCCACTTGTCTCTAATTAATATTTTTGGAATTATGTTCTCTAAATTTTCACGACTTTGGACTCTACACAGGACAAAATATTTGGTAATATTGTTAGTAAATATTTGTGAATTCCAATACTGAGATCCACAAAAAAGTTCGGTAAAGTTTATACTTTTTCAATAAACATTGTTCGTAAGATGATCACTTAACGAGCATTTTTTTCTTTTACGAATATTTGTTCGTAAATTTTTGTTTTTCTGGCAAAACTCTACAAACAAATGACAAAATTTTACAAACAATTACGAACATATGTTTAAAAACAAAACAAAAAAGCTCCTCAAATGATCAGCTTACGAACAATATTTGTAAAAAAAAGTACATATTTTTACGAATTAGTTTGTGGGTTACAACGACTGACTATCATTGCGTAAGTTCCCGAAAGGAATATACGATCAATTCTACGAAATATTTTTTCTGTGTACAATAAGGAAAAAGTTATTCTCTAGAATTTAAACTTACGAGAATATTTGGATTCTTTACGAGATGTACTTAATTACTGGATTATAAATTATTTATTTTCAAAGTTTTTGTTATTTTTTTCAACTAACAGTTTTATACTATTTAGAATTTTGAACTACGTTATCGGGATCTGGTAAAATGTAAGTAATAAAATTCCCTATCGAACACAATAGATGTATTGTCAATGACTGTTTTGGTTCCTAATACATATTTATTTGAAGATTATAAAAAAATCAATTTCTTAAGTATCTTTTAACATATTTCAGACTACAGCGCCTCTGATGTTGGTGTTATGAACTTCATTAGGTGTAAAGGATCATTGACCACTTAGAAGTCTTCAACTTCCTTTTAAGAGCTTAATCAATAATCCTGTTCGGGGAAAGGCTCATAATTTTGTCCAGTTTCTAAATTTGGACACTTTGAGGGTAAAATTGGACACTTAAATTAAATTGATTAAAATTATGAATTTTTATTCCAATATTTAATGAATAATGAATTCTATGTAAATATTTGTTCTTTTTGGAAGATTTTAACACTAAATACGTTAAATTTTGAATATGATTTGAGTTAAAATTGCTTTGTTGAAAATTCAGTGTGAGCAATTGCTTACGAGAAATATGACAGAACTTCGTATTTACTTCAGTCTTATTTAGCTCTGCTGAACTACTAACAATTTTTTCTCGTTGTTTTTCTGTGATATTATTGAATATTCATTGAAAAATGTGTTGATTCACGTTAATGGTGATTTGTACATTTGACCTGAAGTGAGATTTGCCTTGTGAAATACGTTTTTCGTGTGAAAAATGGGAAATTTCCTTTTAGGATTTTTGGCAAAATCCGATTTTAATTATCAAGTTTAGTATCCGATGATTATGCAACTTTTTTGCCACGTTAAAAAAGGATTTAATTCGAAAATTATCCAAAATATGCCATAATTTCAGATTTCACTTCATCGTTTGAGTAAAATTGCTAGTCGTTTAGCCATCTCTTCGGGTTAAATTCCCTTATGTCCTAGTCTTCTGAATATAGTGTCTGCCGGACTATTTCAAATTCAATTTCAAGCAATTTTGCTTTATTTTTGATTTTTCGGTTTTGGTCCAGAAAGTGAGAAAACGCGGCAGCTACAGTCCTAATAGCCTTTTCAGACCCAAAATATTATTTAGGATGTTGAATATATGGTCATATGGTATCATTTTGATCTTAGCTCACTCCCTTAATTTCACTATGGGATTGTTTAACACAATATAATTAATTTTTCAAAGCGTTCTAAAATATTGACATCTTTTATGCGACGTTCTTCTCATGTTGATCTTAAGATCTTAAGTTGCCAAAAAGTGAACAATTGTTGTAGAATTGTAAAGACGTGACCCCATATTGTCTATATGCCCTGTACTTATAGTGTTGACCATTATGAACGAATCAGGAAAGAAGTACTAGACTTGTCAACTGATAACGGCTCGAGCCTGAGCCGAAAGCTTTGGGAAAAGTTTATGAGTTTCCTTTGAGAGATTCCATTTCCCGACGATTTCCGGTTTCCCCATTAATATAGTTAGTGAAGAAGTAATTCTCTTCGTAGAATCAAAGCTATGATCATCTACAAGTTATTGAAAAAAGCAACAAATTTGGTCTTGCCTAATATCGGGCGCAAAACCAAAATTAAATAAATCTTAGGACAATAAAAAAATTAAAATTTTGCAATTGCAAAGGATATATTAACACTGAGAAAACAAAGAGGGTGCGATTAACTTTTTTTCCTCATAATTTTAACACTTTTTAGGTGTAAAAATATATCAACATTTTTTAATGTTAATTTTACACCTTTTTAAGGGTAAAATTAACATGAAAAAGGGTAACTTTAACCCCCAATACACCTAAAAAGGGTAATATTTACACCGATTTCGGATCAATAGTGCAGGGTAAAATTAACATTTCCGGAATGTTATTTTAACTTTTTCGGATTTCTCTCAATGAATATACTAATAAAACTTCAGCAAATGAAGCACAATTCTTGTAAAAACCAAAGAGTTTACGAACTTATCAAATAACCCAAGTATCCCGTATCTTATTCTGCTCATGCACTGTCAGATGGAAAACTCCCCATTTCAGTGTTTCATCCAAAGCATAAAATTATTTTTTTTTTGCTGGTCAAAAAATCAGCTGAAAAAAGAACGACTCTGGAAGAGAAGTCTTTAAACACCATGAAAGCTGATAAATGATTAAGAAATAGTTATCGACTGTGAATTCCTCAGGGAGAAGCTGTAAGACTTGATCTTGGAGCACAAAGAGCAACAAAATTCTGCGTGTGGGTGGTTTTGTGAGTTCTCTTAAAAGATTATTCGGGTTTTTAAATAATTGCATTTTTTCATTCTTTATGTCTCTTAGTCATTTATGGGTGGATTTTTTTCCATTTGAGAATTGATTGAAATTTTTCGTACTGAAAAGGTAAAAAAGTCAAGAGTCAGCAGATCGTCCCTCCATGAATGTTTATTATAAAAATGTCCATAAACAAACCAAAGATTGAACAAGAGACGAAAGAAAAAATTGTATTGTATGCCTATGGGTTTCTTTTAGATGATCAAAATTGCTGATAAAAATGGTAAAAAGCCATTCATTTTATTAATATTAATAACAAATAGGTGTCAAATATGTCTCTAATCCATAAACAAATACATTATACCACATGATAAATTCATTTTAATGAATCTTTTTCTGCTTCCTCCAGGTGTTATGAGAGCATACAGAAATGTCGAATGGGATGGGTTACATTTTGATGGAGATCGATGATTTATGCTATACACAAAATATCAACATCGTGAATCAGTTGTGGGATCTATTCACTTAAAAAAAAAAAACTTTCAAGATATGTTATTCTGCAGCATTGCGGAGAGCTTTTGGGCCAGAAACTTTTATTTACCATCAGACAAATATTATCTCTCTAATTTTGTGTAGGTGGACGACTGATGCGAAATTATATGGATATTATGCGGTGAAACGCGTCTCATCGTCAGAAATACCCTCTGCATAGCCTTCATCAATTCTTCAGCAACTTGTTTACCACCTCTCAATATGTCTTTCGAAAATATCTTCGAGACTTTTCATACTCACAAGATATCTGCAAAATATTTTTTTTTGTGGTGCTTGATTGACAAAAACTTGACATGGCAATGCGCACTCCATTTCTTTTATGTACCACAACATAGTATAAAATTTATTGAGCAATCAATAATTTATCGTCGCATGACACTGCATGCTACTTCCATATCATTCTGAGTTACAATAAGCTTCAGTGTCTTATGTTAAACGTTCTAGATATCTTTTTTCTTGACAGAGAATGAGAATCATCGACAAGTTTAACATTCTAAGAACTCTATATGCACAATATTTTACTAACATCGCATCAATTTTTCATGATACTTTTCAAGGTTGAAGTATTTGAACTTTTCATAAAGCTAAACCCTGAATATCTTTTGGTAACGCCCCTTCTAGGATTTATAGTCCTTTGCATTTAAAATTACAGTAGACTATAGCTCAATCGGTTCTTTTTCAATCAGGCGCAAAATTTTCTTGACAATTTTCACGTTTGATTGCACTCAATCGGTCAAGTGGTAGAGCACTCGCACTAAGATGCAAGTGTCCCGGGTTCGAGTCCCTTTAGGTCACCAGGAATTTTTCTGGCGTTAAAAGTGTTCGGATTGCATCCAGTGAGCCTCACTGCATTTAAATGAGCAGTTTTTCTAAATTATAAAACTCAACTACTGAATTTATTTCTCAATACCCTTACTCTCCCTAAACTTAAAAGTAAAATTTTTAACAATTCCAGTAAATTGAAGAATAAAGTCCAAAATGCCACCACGAAAAATACTTCAAGTGTATCCCTTTTATCACTTTCAAAGAAAATTGGCTCTAGTAAATTCTTCTTTACTCCAGGAAGGAAAATTTTCAATGTGAATGGACCCATTGGGACGTTCTGTGTAAAAGCTTTCCCCGTCCACTGATGAAATTGTTTAATTTAGATAAAAGAAAAGGCGCCTCGCAAATAAAAATACTTTGCAAATCGTCTCTCTGCGCTCCTTTCCCTTCACTCCATGGCAGGGTTTTTAGGCTTCCAATTGAAGTTTAATTCGAAAATTCTGCACTGGAGTCTTTTAAGTTGTACCAAGGAGGAATTTCATTAGTTAATTTAAATAATTTAATTAAATTCTTCTGCAAGGAAAATCTGAACGCGACCCACTCTTTTCCTTTCCCGCTTTGACCCATCTTCTTGTAGTCAATTCATTTTGGGCTAAAAGTAGAATGTTGCGAGTGAAATGTGTTGGAAAATACGGGGCAGTGCGCCGTATGAAAATGTGAGAAAAGTTCTGAACTCTAACCCAAGCAGCAATTTGTGATTCTTGTGTCAAGGTAATATGCTGTACTTGTACTTAGTTTACGTACATAAACAGAACACCTGAACTTGAAACAATAAGATTAAACAATTTTACAGTCAGAAATATTAAGCTTGTCCATTTAATTGAAACATGAACTTAAAAAGTATTTTTGCCTTAAAAAGAACTTAACTTATAAGAAAAATAATAGTAGGGGGATGTGGGGCTATTTTGAGCTGTGGGGCTAGATTGTTATACGGCTTTTTCGCCTATTTCTGAATGAAGCTGCTTCTTAAAAGTATTTTATATAGATCCACAATTATTTTGTCTATCCAAATTACTTCATGTTAAAACCCAGTTTCCATTAGAAATATGCGAAAAATCGTATAACAATGTAGCCCCACAGCTCAAAGTAGCCCCACAGCTCAAAGTAGCCCCACCTCCCCCTATACTGAACGAGTTTTAGACCATTTAGTGAAAAAAATTTGTAAAATACGTTCGACATCGATTTACTTTTCCATCATTTCTCAAAATAAGTAATAAAACTTTAAAAATATAATATTTATTAAACAAAAACAAATAAATAAATAACAAAGCTAAATAAAAAGCCATGAAATATAAATAATAAATTAAATTAAATAAATTTGATGAATTGGACAAAATTTGTTGAGAAACAATCCCTATAATATTTCTAGTTAATTAAAATGCATATTTTACTAAGCTTTTTCGAACTTGCCACCACTCTGCAGTTTAAACGGTAAGAAGTATCAACTTCTGTTCTTCGGTGACCCCCAATAAAAACATCTTCAGGCGTTTTTTATTGTATTATCCGTTCCCGAAATGGATTTCTCTAAAAATTGTTTTAAGATTTCCAATGATTTTCAAATATGTTTTGGAAGTACCTCAGGCGAAAATTTCGCCCATGCATTTAACGATTTTGAAGAGCTCCATTTTCCAAACGATTTCCTTAAATTAGGATTTTTTGGAAAGGCCTTGAAATTTCCAACTTTGTTATAATGGTTCCAATCTTTAATAAATCAGTGAAGGAACCGTAATTGATTAATTTTCTGTATTATTCTTTCTTTATTTTTGTGTAAACTTGTTACTAATATCAAGAATACTAACATGAGACCTTCTGAACTAATTTTCAAAAATACCACATTTTAACCAAAATTATGAAAAAAGTAATTCATTGAGAGCTCTACACTAGTAAAAATAAATGGGTCAAATTGAGCTTTTTCGACAAAAATGGATCATATTTGACCCTTTGAAAGGTTCACTTGAATATTTTGAAATTTTCTATGCACATTTATCACGATAGATTACATTTTATCGCAAATTTATTACTCCCAAGGGGGAGATATTAGGGTCTGAAATGGTGTACAGCTGGATATGAAGTGCTTGGAAGTCTTTGGAAGTGGAAGTGTCCGAAAATAAAGTATTATCTGTTTATTTTCGTATTTTGCAAACTATTATACGCTACTTTTAGCTCCGATTTTAAATTCGAACTGCAGGATATTCGAAAAAGTTTGTTGTTATTTTACAAATTTGTTTACGATAATAAAATGGAGTAAAAGCGCTAAAATTTATCATAGCTTAATTTGTGTTGTAACTTTTCCTAGGAAATATTCAGTTGAAGTTTATAAATTTATTCATAATTTTCATTAAAGTGTCAAAAATTAACCACAGTATATAAGAAAAAAAAACAAAAATATTTTCGGAAACTATTTTAAATGTGACAAGAAACTTTTAGCCGATTGATGAACCTTTGGAAAGCAATTATTTTTGATACGGTATTAAATAATTTTTTTAATGCATAAATAATATCTATGAATAGAACGCAAGTCATTTGCAAAAAGAAAAAAATTAAAAGTATTTTTTATCATTGTTTCCACCTGATTTCTCAAATATAACATTGTCAAGAAATGGTCGATACTGTGCTAAATTAGTTGTTGCACTCGTTGAACTCGTACTTTTGGTCTCTTACAGACTTTTCAATACAGTTTAAATAAATTAGAAACGACAATATATTTTTTCAGAACTCTTTTTTTGCAAAAGTAGCTTCACTGGTCTCTTGGAAAATCCATAGAAAGAAATTCTGTTGGTCGTAAAACACAGATAATATTAAAATATCATTAGTGTGGAAGACTCTCTGCTCCCAGAAATTCAAAATATAAGCAAAATATATAAAGCTTAATTAGATTTTTCATAATAAATAAATAAATTATTGATTCCTAAGTATGAGAAGTGAATGGGAGTGCAAGAAGTGCTAGAAGTATTGCAACATTTTTGGGAGTCTTCTGAAATGCTGGAAATGTAAAGGGCTTTTTCATACAAATTGTAGAAGTGTCTGGAAGTGGTGTACACATTTTCACCTTAATATCTCCCCCTTGATTACTCCTATAATATTTCTCTCATCTGAGCGAACACCAAAGACGACTTTATCATTGTTTTTGATCCTTTATTCCAGAGTTAAAAAGGTGTCAAAACAGTGACCATCGGGATCATCGGTGACCCCTTTATTTTTGCCAGTGTATCTTGTGAGTTCGAGCATTCCGCAAAACTGGGATGCTTTGACATCTCTTTTTTCTCTTCATAAGTAATTGGATTTCTGTTTAACTGATTGGTAGTCGAACCCTGGTCATTTGAATCAGAAAACGCTCTACAACTTAAACCTATTGTTGGACAATTTCATTTGATTTTTATGATTAAATTGATTTTGTGCAGCACATTGTAATATAAAATTCTAGTAGGACTGTTGAGTCTAGAGAAGTTGGAGGGATAGCGCCCGTCCTGACGTAGACTATCCTAAGCCAACGGAATCAATTACGGTTCAGCTGAGGTGGTAAATTTGAGGAGTGCTATAACAGCAGCTAACTTCAAGTTACGATATCAATATAGTTCCGCTAGATGGGGTTGTGAGTGCTCGACGAGTTAATCCGAAGGCATAATCGGATCGACTCCTCAGTCGGACAATGGGGCTCAATCGCCGGGAAGCTAGCGATGACGGGTGCTCCAGCATGTTCTAGTGTGAATCCGTAGCAATTCTTGCTACAAAATCAGTAATTGATAATAAAAAAGAAGATAAGTTAGTAACACCAGTGAGAGCATTTTGCTTCTTGGGTACAATTGCGATAGTCCAAATGGCCATAAAGTACATGATGCAAATTTTCGATTTGCCTCCTTCATCACAAGCTCTTTCCAGTCTCATTCAAGAAGGGCAAAAAGCTCTATCATCCCCTTGATCTACCGCCCACTTGTTGCCCATTTGTGTATGTATGAGAGGAGGCGGAAAAGTCGACATCGTCAAGTTGTCACTGCAGAAGCAAAAGCTTTGCCTGGAAGCTCGTTTAGGACATAAAAATATTTCTGTATTCTTCTTCGTATGTGGTACTACACGAGACACAAGTTATCCCATAAATTTATACCAATTCAACACACATACAATGCTCGACAAGATAAAAAAACATAGCGCTTAATAATGAGGCAGTCAGTAAATTTACATAAAATGTAAATTTAACCCCAAAAAAAAAGCTCTGAAGTTGAGTTTGAGAGAGAAGAAAAGTTTGTTACTTTTGTTGAAGAACTGCGAAAAAAAGTCATGCCCAGAGTTGCTCGATAGGGAGGCAAGTTGTACATTTTCGCAGCTTCATCCTGGACTAATTATTTATGCTTGAGATGGAATTCTAACAGAGAAGTCAGGAGATGGCTAGGAAAAAGTTCAATTAACACCAAAAATCAAGAAAAGATGGAAGAGATGAGATTCTTCATGGCGTCATCTCAGACGGAAAAGCTATTTAGGAGCCTGAGATGGGGTTAAATTCCACAAATTGTTTTAATCTTTAATCAAGTAAAATCTGATAAAGACTCAATCTATTTTGGATATTCAGGAGGAAATTTTGGATTCTCTGAGAAGTCACTTTTTTCTCCCTTTTATTGCTACAATAGCTGAGGCAAAAAAAACAAATCGTTAGAAAAACTGGAGAATCCAGTAAGAAATTCCAATGACTCAATTAACTTCTATGACATCTTCATTTATTCTGTGACTGACTAAATATTTTGGGTCGTGATAAAAATTTTATCTGAGCATTTTTCGAGGAAAAGACCCAAGCAAAAATAGACAAAAGCCATGAACACCTAAAACCACTTAGTGATTGGGAAAAAAGAAACTTCAAGTTGTATTCTGACGTGCAGATTAGTGACAAGAATAATTGGACAGGGGATGATGAAAACCAAATACCCACTGAGACAATTTCATTCTATAAAATATTATGTGAATTTTGAATAATTTATTCATAATATTAGATAATATTAGTAACTAAGCTTCTAAGTAAGGTCTTCCTACAATTTTAATTATGTCTCGTTCAGGAGTTTAATTGCTTGTAATTTTCAAAGTTACAATTTCTCAAAAAACATGTTACAATTTCTCTAGAAAACTGTCCCTACTTGTGTTGTTTATGGAGAAAAATTCTACGTCTATAAAATGAAAAATAGGTTACGTTCTAAATAAATAACTGACATCACAACAAAAACATTCGAAGCAATTATAGTTATACAATATTTCTAATAATCATTCAGGAATGTTCGAGGTAAAGCAAGAACAATTATTAAAGACCACCCTCAACTTCTCTTTTATATATATCCATAATTCTGTTAAGTGGATGAAAATTCTAGAGAAAAGACAATTTCTGAAGCTGTACAAGATATTTCAAATGTTCTAGTTCAAATACGAAAACCCCGATGAGAGAGGTAAGTATAAAATTTTTTATTTCCTGGAGTAGTGAAAATTGTTAAATTAGTGTCACCATTCTCTACATATACCCGGTCCTAAGAAATCTGACCTAATTGAACGAAATTTATAGAGAAGAACTTGAAGACTTGACCACTGATGAAGGCTTGGAGACTGAGTCTAAAGCTCTGGAAAAAGTTGATGCATTTTCCCAGAGTGACTTTTCACTTCCGACGATTTCCGGATCCCCATTAATAAGAAGTTCTAATGAACCCAGTTTAATTCTTTAATTTTAATTGACGATAGAATTTTAGACAATTTTCGGCCTGTAAACTGATGATAAGGGACAGTAAGGGACAGTTCTCCTTTTAATTTCTCAAGCCGACATTTCGGAGGGGTTTTCCTCCTTCTTCAGGTCTACAATTTGCAATTTTTTCCAAACATTTAAAATACACAATGAATCAAATATAACATTTTAAACAATAACTTAAATCGTCGCGAAATTTACGTAGAAACTTTGGGGAAAAAAATGTCACATAAATCGTTACACTGAGCACAATTCAGACTTTGCACGGGAGACAATTTCTCCATCAACTTCCAACAAAGACTGATCAGCTGATCGATATTAGCCCTCATCAGAACTATGATAAATTTCTTCTTCATTGTTTGGTCTTCTGTGTCTGTGTTTGACTTTATTTATCGATGAGCATATCGTGCTGACTGATTGTTGCATCTATCCAATATACTCACTTCCTCAAACCGAAACTGATGCTTCTGTTCTCCTAAATGTGTTGTGACCAGTGCAGTCGCGTCTTGCTCATCTCTGTTCCTCATGTCTACTCCCACACTTCTCTCATGTTGTTTCATTCTGTCTTTCAGCCGTTGAATGGTTTTGACCACGTATATCCTATCACATTCACACGGGACTGCATAAAACACTCCACTTTCCATGGATGGGTTCAATTTCGAATTTTACCTTTGATCAAATAGTGAGTCCAGGAAAAGGCTTGTCTATTAAAAATAGGCCACGCCCCTCATATAAGTTACTAGATAGAGAGCGTCAAACAGAACGAGTTGTACCCAATCTGAAATTCTTTCCACAATAACGACATGGAAAATTCCTGGTTCTGCTTAAGATTGACTTCTTGAGGGACTTCTTGATCTTGAACTAGTAACTGGATATGGACATGGTCTGTCAGCTATTTTTTTATTAATCGTATCGATATATTTTAGTTGGTTGTATTACATTGTTATCATTACAATGTGCTCGTGTTGCGAGAATCTGCTGGTCGTCGTCGTTTAGCTTGCACCGGGACTCGAACTCACACCTGTGAAAGTCGAATCACAGATCTTACCGTTCAAGACCCAACTGTCTTGTCTATTGCGCCATTGAGATCCTCCCCACCCCCCCCCCCCCGAGTTCAATTATATACACGATACTGATCTACATTTCGCTACCCTAAGTCGGACAGATAGGCAATCACTGCAGGTGTCCTTCATTGCTCAAGTTGCAGAGCATAAGCAAAAATAGCGAGATGTCCCTAGTTCAATCCTGTGTAGAGAAATAAAGCTTCCCTGTATTTACTCTTATAAATTAGGGACAGAGTATCACTTGTTCTTATTGAGACTCTTTGTTCATATAAAATTCTGTAAGGGGCGTGGTTTATTTTTCGTGGGCGTACTTTTTGATAGATTGACTATATTGTTACGTAAGAAGTTCTTTTTGGTTATAATAAGCGGATATACTAGGACTTGAGGCCAGTAGAGACCAAGATCCCAAGTGAGTGCACACCTGTCAGTCTGGTTTTTCGAGAGAATCACAGTACTTTCTTGGACCTCCTTATTAGGATCAATCGTGATATTGATTGGGCTTTGGGTAGAGCCATGTTTAACCACTTTAGCCACGTTTGGGACTTCTCTAAGGCTTTGACAGCATTTCACACTCTCTGCTCTGTAACAAACTTCAGAGACTCTTCGGTTTCTCTACGGTATCCATCCGTTTTATACAATACTACCTTGCATCTCGATCTCAGATTGTAAGATCTGGTCAATCAATCTCGTCTGGCCTTGATCTTACTCACAGAGTCCCCCAGGGTACCACTTTGGGACCTAACCTTTTTTTGAGCACGCTTTCGATGCTGTGAATGATGATTTGGAGAGGATCTCACACTGGACCGATAACACAATGGTTTGGTCCAGAATGCCAGAAAGTCACAGGCACTGCCGGTGCACTCGAGAGAAAGAAACCTAATCTCCTTTCCGCTTTTCCTTTCGGATAAAGAAATTTCACTCTCCTCCAAGGTGAAAAATCTAGGTATCATCTTAAATGATACACTTACTTGGTCGGATCACGTAGCTGAGATTTGCCTCAAGGTTTTTCTTACGTTGCGAACTTTACGATAGTACCAAACTTTTACGCCACGAGAAACCAGAAATTCTTTTGGTTAGAGCTCGTATTGTGCCATTTTTCACCTACGGGTGTGAGTTGTTCTTCAGAACACATGTTGAGGCCCATAGTAGTCTGAGACTTGCATTTACGTGTCCGCATATGTTCATTCCATGTCTTCCACTTATCTCTAAAATTTAAAAACAGGCCACGCCCCTTATTTAATTACACGACTTTAAAACAATAATCGGATATACAAAGAAGTTTTAACATGTATTCGGAATTACGAATAAAAAAAGGCATTTTGTAAATGAGCAGTAAAAAGTTAAAATTGAGCAGTAACAAAAAAATTGAAACTGTGATATTATTGTCCAAATTTTAACAAAGGGGAAGATAAAAGGCTTATCATTCTATCTGCAAAATTTTAGATGGTAAATATATAAATTAGATCCATTTTTGTAAAGATTTATGTTTTTATTGACCATAGATATTTCACTGCCCCTTTTTTAATTTTTTACTGCTCGTTTGTTTTTTAAACGAAACTTATTGAAGAAGCTAAATATTAGCTCCGTACAAAATATTCTTCAAAATTGAAAAAAAAATCAAGAAAAAATTGCAGAAATGTAACACAAAAAATTTGCTACAGTATTACCGGTACACATCTGTATCTGGAAAATTTTCACCACTATTTATATTGAGGTAATAATAAAAATACGAAGAAATGATATCAAAAAATTAATGTTTTCTCACAGTTGCTGTGCTGGGATAGCCCGCTGATTCTGGTCGAAGGAGATATCAAGTAGAAAAACAAGTATCTTAAAAATGGTAAGTAGTCAAAAGATATAAAAATCTCATAACAATTTCTATATGGCTTAATTAATTATCCTTCCTGGGAGAACTCTTAAGACTTCAACTCCCGAATTGCCATTGATCTTATCTCTGATCACTTATCGTGAAAATAAGTTTGAGTGGATTTTAAAATTGATTATTTGAGTATGTGATGAAATGATGAAATTAATTTAACAGTGAAAAATAATAATTGCACGTTTCCTGGTCTGTGTGGATAATTAAAAATTATGAAAATCGCTTAACTAAGTGGCACTGGCAATATCTCGAATGATAGTGATATTCTTTGTTCATCTGAGTTGAGGCAAAAGAAAAAAATGAATGCCACCAAGATGATCTTTTTTAAACAGAGAGCCAACGATACAAGAATCTCCTGAACATTTGTGGTTGGTGTAGTAATGCTGAGAGACATCAACGCCGTTGTAAAATAATCGATTAATTATAATATGTAAAAAGATTTCACGATTGAAGACGCAGCGCAGAGCATGAATATTAAATTCACCTAATTAGAAATTTATATTAATACAAAATAAAAAAAAAACATTTCTTCAGACTATGAGATTTCTATATGGATCACCATAAGATGATTTTTGCTTATGTTTTGCTCTGCCAGATGAAGAGAACTCGATGACTATCCATGGCGCTGTTACACTTAATTACCATATTTTTCCAATGACAATATTTTACATTTGCTTGACACTATTAACAAATTCTAAACCACAATATTTAAATCATTTGGTATCTCTCGCTCTCTTTTAGTAACACACACCCAGACGGACCTTATTTATGTCTATGCAAAACAAAATTTGGGCTTTATTTACATATTTCCCTTATATTTTGTAAATTAAACTCAGCACAGAAAATCCTTAATTCGAGAACTGATAGAGATGTTTGCTCAATTAATGCTTGTTATTTTATACAACTACATACTACTAGTACTTCATATGTATCACTTAAAATATTTATTACATAATTAATGTGAAAAACAACAAGCTCTTTTTCAATGTTCGTAGTACGAAAAGCATGCATTTTGCGAGAGCGAATAAGAAGGTAGATTGGGTTACAAGGTATATAGACTTAAAGCTATCTTAAAAATTGTATTTTGATAATACAGTTATTGGCATGGACAAAGCAAATGGTTTTTTTTACAGTTTTATCACTTTAAGAAAAAATGCCCTAAACGTCCTAACAAGCCCAAAATATTTCAAAAAATATATAAGAGATATCAACTTCCGGTTTTCGACGACCCCCCCCCCATAAATTATCATTATCTAGGACAGTCTGGACTTTTTTGAAAGATCTTAACACTAACCTTATCAAGACCCGGTCAAATTGACCGGTTTAAAATTCAGACATATTGAATCGATAGGGGAGAGTGGGGAAGTTTACCCCTAAATTGCAAAATGGATTTTGAGACCATTTTGCAAAAAGATGATAAACAGAAGTAAAACTTTGTATATTCTGTGAATTACAGTTGGGTTTAGGGTCAATAAAAATAATAACAATAATCTTTTAATTTCATTAGTCTATTGTGGAGAAATTCATTTCACTTGAAAGGCAGAATGTGTGAAAGTTCCCCATTGCGGGGCAATTTCAAGATAAATATGAGGCAATTTTTGAGAAAGATAAAATGTGTTTATACGAAATTTGTAATACCAGAATTGATTAAATTACTATTTTACAATCTTCTAGGACTTTAAAACATAAAAATATAATCGAACAAGAACTTTATAACAGAATTTTAATTCTAATTGATCATACAGAGAAAATAAGATATCGCCATTTTTTTCATTTTTAACCTACCCACCTTCTGCCTCCTTTAAAGGTAGTCAAGGCGGATATTTTGTCCTTGGATACCTATTTTCCAACACTATTTCGATATAGAATTTTCGAACATCAAAGTCTAACCACTTTGAAGGGCCAATTTTTCAACCGATTTGTTTAAAATCGGACTTTTTTGAAAGATCTTAACACTAACCTTATCAAGACCCGGTCAAATTGACCGGTTTAAAATTCAGACATATTGAATCGATAGGGGAGAGTGGGGAAGTTTACCCCTAAATTGCAAAATGGATTTTGAGACCATTTTGCAAAAAGATGATAAACAGAAGTAAAACTTTGTATATTCTGTGAATTACAGTTGGGTTTAGGGTCAATAAAAATAATAACAATAATCTTTTAATTTCATTAGTCTATTGTGGAGAAATTCATTTCACTTGAAAGGCAGAATGTGTGAAAGTTCCCCATTGCGGGGCAATTTCAAGATAAATATGAGGCAATTTTTGAGAAAGATAAAATGTGTTTATACGAAATTTGTAATACCAGAATTGATTAAATTACTATTTTACAATCTTCTAGGACTTTAAAACATAAAAATATAATCGAACAAGAACTTTATAACAGAATTTTAATTCTAATTGATCATACAGAGAAAATAAGATATCGCCACAAATTTCCAATCTTATATCTCATTAATTGAGCAATTTTCTTTAATTTTTTTTATAGGAAAGAAACGTCTTTTGAAGTTTTAAGCTAATTCTGAACACAAATAGATCAATATATCGCCTTAGAGCTTGTCGTTTTTAGTATAACAGTTTTATAATAGTATTTTAAAATCTTGAATTGTCATAATACTAAAAAAAAATTATAATAACTTGCTGAAAACAATCTGAAAAATATTATAACAATTAACTTTAGCGTTTTTAAGCACTTAAAATCACTGAAAGATTGTTTTTTATTTTTATTTTTTTGTTAATGATTTTTTAGGAAGTCTACTTCCCAAAATTTCGAACTTTATCGACAAAAACAGCTACAAAACGTTTTCAGTGATCGCTTTAAGTTAATTTTGATTAAAAATGTAAATTATTGGACACAGGAAACTTCTCCGTGTGCTTGCATGAAACTGCCCCTTACGCACTTTCGGAACTCAAGTCAAAATTGTTAGAACCGTGTTAGAATTCATTCAACTCTAAATGCCTTATAATAATCATAAAACCACTGGTAAATTAATACAATTATGTTACTTCGATAGATAAATGCAACAGTTCAGAAATTGTTGTAAATAAGACTTTGTAAAAAGTTTCATTTTGATGCAGTTTTATAAAATCAATTACAGAACTCAAACGAGAAACGTCACGAAATTAATTATTTTTATGAACATGGGTCTCAGTTATCGCTTCAGTAACATGAAGGTTTTATTTCATTCCTTTCAAAGGGATAAGAAGAATATGCAAAAATTGAAGCTTCCCCGTCGTTAACTGCCCCGCCCTCCCCTACAATGTCGCTATCAAATTTTATGATATTTTTAAAATATGCAATACATGTAATATATTTTAGAGTGCTTAAATTTTAATTTTTTGCTCTTTTCCGAGAAAATTTTGTTGTGTACCCTACCCTACCGCGGTTTGTCATTTGACCGAAAAACGATCGGTAGGTTTAGTGTTAAAATTTCCAACCCAACTGCATCGGACATAATCAGTAGTGAATCGGTAATATATCCGTAAATTGGTACCTTTCTCAGATTTATTTATTTTTTGTACTAAAACCTAGTTTCTTAAGGGATTTCTTATTTTGGAATGTTTTTTTTTTTTTTGAATTTGTAAATCAATGTAATCGGTATTAAAGCGGTATGTACTCAAAAAACATACAAAAAGCGGAGGCAGCCAAAATTCCGAAAGCCGAAATTCCGAATGATCAAAATCCTGAAAGGGCTGAAATTCTATGAAGGATAATCTTTCCGTACAGTAGTAGATCTTGAAAAATTCAAAAAATCTTAAATCTTATACTGAATTTAGAATGAAAGCCTGGCCATATGGCTTAACTTTTCTATTTCTCAACTGTTATTTTTTTTTTTTTGAAAATTTGATTAGGATTGAATTATTAATGACCAATTAGATTATGGAAAACTAATAAAATTGTGTGGTTTTTTAGGATCTTGAAGCCCTCGGGAACTGGGTTAAAGTTCTAGTTTAAAGTCCGTTTTAATTTATTTAAACCTTAATGTCTACTTAATAGGCATAAAGCTTGTAAAGTAAGCCTTTTTTAATTTACTAAATAGTAAAGAATTTTGAAAATTTTACTGAGTAAAAATTATCCAAAAAATTGCCCCCCATAGAGAAAGTGATACAGTTGAGCAGTCCTAGATAACTTATTCCATAAACCATTCTAAAATTCATAGTTTTATGGAGTTTATTAAATCAAAATACAAATTGACTGATGATTTAAATTTCATGTATTGTCTTTCTACAAATGCCAATCTGCATAGTGCCTTTACATGCCAATACTTCTGTCTGTTTCAAGCACTTTCCGTGTATATCATATTTCAAACATCATTTCTGTTTCGTCTCTAGGTTATTTTACGAAGTATAATGTATAGCAGACAGCAGGGAAAGTATCTTATCGTGACATTCCTCAATATTTTTTTTTTGTTAAAAAAGTTTTACAAAGAAAATATGAGCTACATCTCCAATTCCGAAGAAGAGGAAAGAACTCATCCAGGGGCACTTAAAGTGCAATTAAATAAAACGTGCTCCTACTATCTTATCGATATATTAAGGCAGTTCTTTTTTGGAGAAGTTCAGAAGAGGCAGCAAGAAAAATTGTGTTAGATTGTGCAAGAGGGCAGAGAAAAAAATTCCAAGTGAAAAATCCATAAGAAAGAAATTAGCGTTTAACATGGAGAAATAATTGTCACCCTCCAAGTATTTGACTTTGGCAATTTTTCGCAAGAGACTTGTTAGCATAAATTCCCAATTATCCAAGTCAACCATATACATGTATGCTGTCACATAATTAGACCCTCGTTCATCCTGGGCCTCTGTCTTTGAACTAGGAGGCAAGGAAGTGGACCCACAATCTCACACCAAATGCATAGACCCAGTCTGAATTTAAATAAGATAATTTTTTATCTCTCCAGAAACAAGGGACTGGCCAAAATGGAGAAGACCAACATTGTGGACGAGACAAACTAAGGGGATGATCATTACATAATCACGTCTCAAAATTTGAGAATATTTTACCACAATTTCAATTTTCTAAATGTCACTTATAGTTCTTTGAATTTAGATAAAACAAGGACATTGAAATATTTAAATTTGAATTATTTATGCGTAATGCATTATTATGCTTTTCTAATGAAAAATGAAAAAGAGGAATCTTTCTCCTGAACAGTTTTTTGTACATAACCGTTCTCAAATGCTTCTGCATTATCCTCTTTTCTTTGCATCGGTTCCCGTCTCGACTGTCTTCCCCAGTTCTCGCCGTATTCTAAAACCAGCAAAAAGTCGTAACAGACACCAAAACAAAGAAAAATTAATTATGCAGAAGTACTTGAGAACAGTAAAGTTCTAAAAAAAACTTGTTCATTTTTTATTGCCCAACTCCATTACGTTGCTATTCCAATGAAAAATGAACATGTTTTTTTAGTGAATGACTGTTCTCAAGTGTCTCTGCACTATAGACTTTTCTTTTTGTTGGTTTGGTATCTGTCTCGAATGTTTTCCTAAGTCTTTGTCATGTTCTAAACCTACCACACAGCCAAGACAAAAACCAAGACAAAGAAAGTCAATTATGCAGAAGAACTTGAGAACAGTATAATGCTAAAAAAAATAATTTTCTATTAAAGTATCACCAATGTGCGTGATTTTATGTTTGTTAAACCCTAACCAATAACTTTTGGTAATCTACTTATATTGTTCCATCTAGGCACCAATTGTTTAGGCATAAAATAATTTTTAGGAACAGTTTAAAATTAGTTTTACTTATCTATGTGCATATGTGAATTTGTATGATCCTTGCACGTTACCTCGAACGTTAATACTGAAATATGAATACCTTATGGTACTATTTCAATGAAAAGTGACCATGTTTTTTTTTAGCACATTGCTGTTCTCAAGTACTAAAAAGACTATGTCTGTTCCCATACGTAATTTCAAGGAAAATAATGAGTAGAAAATATTATTGCTGCTCGCCGACTTTTCATCTTTCAGAAGAACCTTACATCCTGTCTATCATGATAAAAAAAAATGTATAAAATACTAAGAAAGTGAAAAAATTAAATTAATTTTGTCGATATCCCAACCGAAATCCGAATTCGAATACTCCCGCCGAACAAGCTTTGACCCGATCACAATTAATCTCAATTAAACCCGATCACAAGCCATCTGACATTAATTGAAATAACATGTGGGAACAGTTATGGTCTTTTTAGTACTTGAGAACAGTATTGTGCTAAAAAAAACATGCTCATTTTTTTCATTGGAATAACACCATTACCCATTATTCATTCAAATTTTTAATTTTTCAAAATTTATTATACCTTTAAGACTATTTTTATAGGAACAGTTCAACATAATAATTGAACTCCTAATATTAAGGTTTTGACTTTTCCTCTGAACTATGCATGAACATATCAAACAAAAATAATTTAAGCTTCGTTATTTTTATTGTTAATTTTTGGATTATTTTTGGGAACAGTAGTACCTTGGGCCTCTATACCTTAATAAGTAAAATGTAATAAAGTAATGTTGCACATTAAAAATATGTTTTCCGAGAAACTGTTCCCAATGTTTTACTTTACTTTTGGAAACAGTTTACATTTTTTTGTAAATCAATATCTACAAATATTGTATCTATATTTTTTAAACAAGGATTTAAAGCTATTTAAATCCAGTGCCAATAAATTTGGCATTTTAATGGAAATTTATATAACCTTCTGCAGTTTCAAGTATTTAAAATTTTAAATTAAGCTGCCCCTTCTCATCAGATTAATCTGCAGGAGTTGGAGGACATAAGAAAAGGTTCCATGAATTTTATAGCAAAAAGACATACCGCAATTCATTGCCGTCACTCTCTCCTTCGGCATTTTTTTGCGACACCCTGGCTTGTTTTCTTTGTCATATCTGCCGTGATACTTTGGTATGTCTCACCCCCTCATGTCGCTGAATTTTTATGGCATTATCAATCAGTGGGTGATGGAGAGAGCGTGGTGGTATGCTCACATCGTCATTGTGGAGCTAAATTGTTGCAGGATGTTAAAAGAAAGAAGACTATTTTATGTTTCCTTGATATCTCAATATTCTGCCGCAATATTAGACTCCGCTATAGAGAAGAATTGAAGTAAATGATTCGATAAATTGCTCCCATACCGCTAACGTCAAAACACCCAGGAGAATAATATGAGCATCCAGAGAGTCACTCTATGAATTTTTCATCCACTATTTCGCGATTTATAGCATGACTTTAATGTTAGGATGTGAAGCAAGTTTAATATGGCATAAATCTGTTTTGGAGCATCCGTAACGCAAAGACGCCTTATTAATTTACCTTATTGAGCAAAAGGCCAAATACTTCTGTATAATTTAATACGCATCGATTTTGAACTTTTCGGAATAAATTTTACCCAGACAAGACTTATAGAAGATTTTCTCTCCACTTAATCGTGTGGCGTTACAGCTTGAGGACGCCTACGCGCCAAATTCCATACACACATTAAGTGATGGTTGATGTTTCGGCAACTCATTCGATTTTGTCTATCTCACTCACTCTGATACACACTCCTTGTCTTACTCATGTTACCTGAGAAGTGTGAATATTATAAAATATCATATTGTATCTGCGTGTGCATGAAAGTGTCTTGTTATCGAACTCCCCAGTTGATCGAGCTCTGAAGAGAGGAACAACAAGAAAAAAAACTGCCATGTAAACCAATCAACTTTTTATATGTTGGACGTCGTCGCAAGGAAGGCGCCAACAATCTTGACGACCGCACAGAATTGCCACACCAAAAACACACAATATAGTAAAATAACTTAGATGAAATGGGAGAAAAACGGTATAAAGATTCTTCACTTTTTCAAACGACCATATGACTAACCCAAGAAAAAAGCATCCAGGTGGGGGAGCTCTTCAACAAACTTTACTTCAATCTTCTACTATCGAACTCTGGCACACGACTCTACAAAGCTTTTGACTCATTTTGCATTTGAGAGTCAAGAGCCATCGAAAGTTTAGGCTTACCATTGAAAGATTTCAAGAAAAATTACCAGTTTTCAATTGGAAAAGATCTCAGTTCGATCATAGTCCTTGTTATGATATTGCCTTTATGGAACGAAATGACCTTAAGCCTTCTGGAATATAATATTGATAGGGGAATGTAAGGATGGTTCGCACATAGTGAACCTTCAAACAACGAAAATTTTCTCTTTGTTTACAAAGAGCTAGCTCGTCATTTCTTAGCCATAGGATAGATAATTATTAAGGCCATGAGACGAGATGAGAAATGGTAAGTTAGATCCTTACAAACAAAGCGAAAATTCACATCGTTTGAAGGTTCACTCTGTGCGAACCTTGCCTACATTCCTCTACCTTTGTAAGCCTATTCCTAATCCTGGCTGTTATAAACGTTACTATTCAAATCCGTTCCTGCGACGCTTCTAAGCCGTTGCGGTATGATTTCCTTCTGGGTCTTTGTCACTGTACCTATAAGCTGGAGAGCCGAAAGAGTCAGTCCGGTCTAGAACGTTAAAGAAGGACTGTGGACTTGGATCTCTCGGGGAAAGTCTGGCTGAGGGCTAGAAGGTCTGAGGGATAGTTGCCTTAAGAGAGCCCATTACATCTCAATCCTTCCAACCTAAGAATCCGACCTCTTATTGCTTTAGGACAGAATGTCCTTCCGGTGAGCGTCGGTGTGTTGAGTGTAATCCAAAAATTAAACACACAATTTACCAAAGCTTTCGACAACTATCGTGTCTTCTTTAGTACTATAAAGTACCAAGCCGTTTGCTGTGCTGAAGAAAAAAGAAAATAATTCGCTCCTAACCAATTTCAAATAACTGATGACCCAGAAAATAGACAAAATCTTGACTAAAATCCAAAGAAAAGACTAACCAAGAACCACTGAAGAAGACACGATAGGTGTCGAAAGCTTTGATAACCTGTGAACAGTTGAATTTTTTCAATGAGAGAACAATTCGAAAAGAAAGGAACGAACGAATAGCCTAGGGAGTATTCTACGCATGGGAAGCTTCACATAAGAAACACATTCATCCCTGCATAAGAACAGGACTTGCCCATTTCCAAAGGATTGCTATCTTATAAAACAACGAACCATATAGAACCATATAGAACGAACCACATAGATCTCTGGAATCTCTCAGATGTTCCATATTCTTTAACTCTCCTTCAAGTTTTTCATTCAATCAGTCGACTACAAGATTTGTTAACTAAACTTAACAGAATAAGAGCAAAAGTAGTCTTCCAATACAGGTAGGTCAGAAAGATCGGTTTGTGAATAGTTTATAAGATCAATGTTGAGAATCGACCGTTAGGATGATATAAGTCAGATTTTGGAATTTCGGTCTGATAATTATGAAGAAAGATTCCCCAGAAAAGCTATGCAAGCCATTGTGAGGAGACCTCGACCTCGAGGCAGACCTAGGACAAGGTGGCTGAATCACATTTAGGATCTTGCCTTGTAACGCCTTGGGATCGAACCCGAACATCTTTCTGAAGTGGCGGAGGATCGACAAGCGTGGGCTGCTAATTTCGATGCCATGGGCCCGCGACCTCAGTAGGGATAAGCGGTTGAAAATTAATGAAAATGAATTACTTATCAGTCAATCTTCCACTGCTGATGGATTTGGTCCTCATTAAGTGTCAGTGAAAGTTGATGGTGTTGAATTTATGTTTACAATTGTTCTCCCAGTTTTTGATGTGAGTTTCTAAAAAAAATCAATTTAAAATGCGTTTTCTGAATTGTCATATTCATGTTTTTAAAATTGTATGTAGGCCATGAAGAAGGTCCCAACCAAGGATCGAAACGTCGGTCAATTAAGACATAAAGCAGCGCAAGAAAGTTTTTTTAGACCGAAATTCCAAAATCTGACTTACGTTTATAAGATCTGTCTGTTCTTCTGATTCTGTAGATCAAAGCCAGTCCGGACCTGCCCTCAAAAATCGACGAAGAAGGAAAATAAGAAATCATAGAGACTATAGAAAAAGTCTCATTAAACCACTATCGAAGTCTATCCACATCTACACGTTTCCGTCCAGAACTGTTCCCGTTTAGAACTGCTACTAGTTTTCAAAAATTTTGAAAGTTCAGGATTTAAACTAATATTGTGAAGCTAAGCGATGAAGAAGGAATATGTCACAAGACTTGATCGGAACAAGGAAAAAGAAGCACTAAGCTTGGTGCTTTAGTTTTAATAGAATAGATAATTAGCTATTCAAGATCTAGGCCAACAAGTTTATGACCAGTTTTCTTAAATCATATACCCCACAAAGCGATAATCATACCGTTTTGTGAGGATAGATGAGACGTAATATAGTTAACTCATCAACTTTTTCCAGAGCTTTCGGCTCGGTCTCTAAGCCTTCATCAGTGGCTGGAGCAAAGGGAAAAGAGCCATTTTATATTCATCAACTCCGTATATAATTTTTTCTCTTAAACTTATTCAAGTCTTTCAAATGTTCTCTGTGATTCGTTCATTAATTGGGTCAGGATGTTCTTTGTGAACATCCTGATGAATAAAGAATGGCTCTTTTCTTTTTGCTCCAGCCACTGATGAAAACTTGAAGACCGAGCCGAAAGCTCTGGAAAAAGTTGATGAGTTTCCCTGAGTGAATTGTATTTTCCCGACGATTTCCGGAATCCCCACCTTGATAATCATATCATAAAGAAATTGAAGGTGTGTTTGGAGAAGTAATTTTTCTATTAATCTCACTAAACAGGAGCTTCATATAGCAACTGTTTATACATTTACTGGACTAATTCATAGCAGAAACGATACTTGAAATATCTAGAAACTGACCAGTTTGCAACTAATAATACACATTAGTTCTAAAAAAACAACTTACGTAATTTTTCTTTTGCATTTCAGTGATCACTGATATTTTTTTTTTTAAATTTCTTATCTGGTTATACAACCGATTGGGAACTTGATAAACTATCTATGTAGGGTGAAAGGAACACCTATTGACACTTTAAGAAGTCGTGTCAGGACCTATCGACACCCTACTCTGTATTATTTGGAATACGAAATTTGAACACTTATCCTTATCGAAGAAAATCTTTAAATAAATTTCAAGATTTTGACAAAAGTGTCAATAGGGGTTCCCTGTCGAAGAGGTGTTCATTAGACCCTATAACATTTCCTTTAAAACCATCAAAGTAATTTAAACAAAAAGAAATATTGAGTCTAATTATTTAAAACTTTGTCTTCTGTAGACTTTTTCTCAAAAAAACTAACGTTTAAAATTTAAATTTAAATATTTATTAATCATTAAAGTTACTTACTTGGTTAATTATTCATTTGTATTTTTTAGTGTGTGTTATAAATTTTCTTCACACTTGGTTTCAGATGGTATAAAATATTAATCAGAAAGTACAGCTAATTTTGTAAAACTTTGAATGTTTTTGTAGTGCTTAAAGTTTATTTCTGAAATTGAAACTTATAATTGGTAGATAAAGTTGCATTCAGGATTCCATATACACTGCAATCACTGCATTAAATGAATGTAGAATAAGAGTATTTCTGGCTAAAAACTGATCTGAGTTTTATGCAAATACATGGGAAGTAATAAAAACGAGACTTATGCGTACTTTTTTGCAATATAATGCTTTAAACATTTGCTCAGCTTCTTTTTGTGTTTCTTAAATTTATGAATTTCATTATTTAAAAAAAATGGGTTAAAAGGAACACCTGTTTGGAAGAGAACCCCTATGGACTGGACAGTCTCTTGAAAATATTGAAATTTAACATCCGATACTGATATATTTTATTGTAGAAGTACACCCAGCTTGAAAAAGAAATTGTTCTAGTTTTTCGTACATATCGAGAATATAGAATGTAGGGGAAGGCTTTCAGGCTTCGCATGCATTTGATTTCAAACGCTTTTTATATTTTCCATATTTCTTCAATGAATATAGCCCAGTTTTTTCAGGAAATATGTAACTACAGTAGACTCTCGCTAATTCGGCTCTTTTAATATCGGGCTACTTTTTAATTCGGACAGCGGTTACATTTGAAAAAAGTTTGTCGTCATTTTTCAAGTTTGATTATGATTATCAAATGAATCAAATATGCTCAAATTTGGCATGGTTTGTCTTAGTTTTGATGTGATTTTGCATTATTGAGGGATTTTCATGCAATTTACGATATAAATGAGTGTGTAAACTCAATATATGTATGCAGATGAATAAAAAATCGTTGCATTTAAAAAAGTTTGTCGACCGAATTTCTGTCTAATTCGGCTGACATTTCGGTCCCATATGCCCGAATTTGAGAGAGTCTTCTGTAGCTATTAAAATTACATTGTCATTAGGTCAAATTCATTGAAGGAGTAGCTAATGACATTTTTAAGAATTCAGGATTTTGGCTTTCGATATTTTGGCTTTCAGGATTTTTACCGGGACTTTCTGAACCTATCTAGGTCATTTTCATTTAGAACTTTCATCATGACGTTCTCTCCTGAAGTGTAACATTAATTGTTAATCTCTTCGAAAGAATCAATTTTAGGAAGCTTTTAAAGTGTCAATGCGTGGTTCCTCAAAATCATTATCACCAAAATTATTTAAAGTAGGGTGAGATGGGGTAATTCGGAATTATGTTTATTTTGGAATTTTGAGATTTTTTTACTCTTTCAGATGGTCAAAGGGAGGAAGAAAACCACGAAGAAGTACAATACTTCACATTCGAAGGTACTCCTTCGTTGTTTTTTCCTTTTGCTATTTGAAACTGTTCGGAATTCTCAAGGTTTCAAATTAGGCATTGTTCCGAATTACCCCATTTTACCTTATTTCCCTATGACGAACAACTATGACCTTACCAGTAAGTTTCATGAAACGTTCATCATTTAGTGCCATCATGTTCCTCGATGGATTCAAGATGCATCGACAGCAAATATTTGTACATTTGATTCTTTGTCAGTCAAAATAAATACATAAATATGATGCCTCTCAAAGCTATTTGCCTCTTAGCGCTAGAGCGTTGAATTTCATCCATCAATAGCATTGTTCAGCTCCCGTTGACTGGTAGCATTGACGAGGTCAACGCTACTAGTCAACCTCCCTCGGGACAATTTCATATGAACGGTATTATAATTAATAATTTCCTCTTGGCGATCGAGAGAAAGAAAACACGTTTTGAGGAAAAAAAAGGCACAGAAAGCTTTATTTTTGTTCTAACCATTTTCAATAAGGAAGTTGCTCTATAGCCTGGTTTACACAATGTTTGTGCTTAAAGGTGTATGTTGATAAAAAAGGCCTTTAGTCACCTGAGAGGGAAAGTAAGGGAAATATCTTTTATTTTTAATTTTTTTTCTTTAAAATATACACTTGCTTTGTTTTGTTCTTGGTCGAATATAGCCTAAGAAACCCAAATAAGGGAGTTGGAGGCCTGAGGTTGAATAAGTTGATGTTGTGCAATGAAGGAATCGGGCCAAGAAGAAAAGTGCCAGAGAAAACCCATAATAGTTTTGAATGCTCGTTAAAGTTCCGGTAAAGTTTCCCCATGCTTTTCTTTATAAAAGCAAACAAGGGTAGGGGGTTGGTATAAGTCATTGTACTAGCAATGCTTATACACCAAGATGAAAAGTTTTGATGAGAAACTCAGAAACTTAAATACGACATTTTTAGCTCTAATATTTATGTCCTCATCCTTTAACGCCCATTCAATTTTACAAAACGATAAGAACGATGGGGAAAATGTGTTGATATTTCTAGGACAATATTTCTCATATTTTCGTCTCATATATCCCAGAGCTTATTGTACGTGTCAATTCTCATGTGTATTCTATCGTTTCCAATTATTCTGCATGGCAATCAAACAGCGAGCTGAAGCAATTGTCACTTTAATTTTGGAGCAGACCACACAATTGGTGGCACCCACTCGTAGCGCGAAAATCCCACAATATCACCCCCACATATTCGACATTTGCATCCCACATTTTGAATTTTCCATCCCACAGAACTCAGGATTAAACATAGCTCGTGCCCCGCCACCCTCAGAACTTTCTCTTCCCCTTTTTGCAATGAACACCAAATCAATTTTCTATCTTTCGCGCTTATATTCCCTGCTATCAACTTCAATCCAGGCAAGAATCCAAGCCAGTATATGCGCAAATAGAATGAGAAAATACGCGGGAAATCACTTTGAAAGTGAAAAAGAGTTGCAGACAGGGAAATTATAATTTAATTTCAAAATAATAATTTTCCCACCAAAGAGATACACTCAGAAGAATGTGTGCAAAATTCAAAGACCACAAACTATTGATTAGACATAACCACCTATTCGTCTCAATTGATTTGCAATCAAGAAGCAATGATTGGTACCTGAGTGTATATTGCTTTTCCAATTAATAAGCAATACAACAGGTATAATTTTCCACATCCTGAACTCATATAAGTTCCCGTGAATGGGATTTAAATTAACATATAAATGATTGAATAGTGGATGAAATGACAGGGATAGTTTCAAACAGGAGCGAATTAATAACTAACAAATTGCTTATCCTAGTTATGTGCTAATTTTAAACCATAATTTATTGTGAGATAATATTTATTGATTTGTAGATTTACGTAGTTATCTGACATAATATTCCTTAAGGCAGAGGTGTGCAAGAACCGTTGAAACCGAATAAACGTCAAAATAAGTTTGTTCTGCACTGAGAAAAAAAGAGGGTGCGATTAACTTTTTTTCCTCATAACTTTAATATTTTTTAGGTGTAAAAATATATCAACATTTTTAATGTTAAATTTACACCTTTTTAAGGGTAAAATGAACATGAAAAAGGCTAACTTTAACCCCTAATACACCTAAAAAGGGTAATATTTACACAAATTTTGGATCAATACTGCAGGGTAAATTAATTTATTAATTAATTTACCCTTTAATTAATTTCACCCATGGACATATAATCTAAAAGCTAGTCCTACATCTTACATTTCCTGACAAACTTGGAAGCCTAGGCCGTTTTTCCTGGGTTCAAAAAGCAAAAATAAAAAATGGGCCTAAAATCGAAATTCTGATGTGTAATATTTTATGCATTTTTGCACACTGCAAGTGTCTTTTCGAAAAGGCAACTATCCCAAGTTATAGAGGGTTTATTAGGGTTAATATTTACCGTGAAAATCTTTTGCTTCAAAGGGATCGTTTTTGTGGGTGGAGGAAAATTCATAAAAATTACCACCCTTACAGCTCAGGAAAATTGAATTTTGCAGCTTCGTAAAAACATCTGTCAAAATTACTGACCACCGAATTTGAGAATTCCTCACTGTTTTGGGTCACACTGTGCACGCCGCTCGGGATATTTGACTCATCAGAGATTCCACTGAATAAATTCACAAGAAAATTTTGGGATATTGAACAATTTTCACTGAAATCTCGAAGGAAAACACGCACTTCCCCATCAAAATGAGACTTCATCAGATGTTTTTATTTCCCTTCTGTCAAATTAAACATTAAGCATGAATCTGCTTATGGTAGGTGTGATTCTTTCATTGCCCATGCGGTGCGTTTTGAGAATTTTTCATCTAATTTACTTTATTTTCAATAGGAATTTTTCACATTTTAGTTTAAATTAATCACTGATAATTCTAAGAATCACTGGGGTTCAAAAAATGTTCTGTAAGACAGATTCGAGACGTTAGAGAAAAAACAAGGATTACAATAGGTGTGATTACTACTTTATGATTTGTGCAGCGATGAAACTAGACTGCTTATGGTAGATGTGATTCTTTAATTGCCACTTCGATGTATTTTGAGTATTTCTCATTAAATTTTCTTTGTTTAAAGTGGAACTTCCCACATTCCACTTTAAATTGGTGGCTGGTCATTTTCGAAATCAGTTATGTCCGAAATATGTTCTGTAAGACCCATTAGAGATGTTAGAGAAAATCCGAGGATTACATTAGGTGTGATTATGAGAGAATCATATCTAACCAAGCTCTTAACTGACTGTCAGAATGCAGGGAAAAATGATTTTCCGAGTGTCAAAAAACATGTGTTAGAAAAATAGCTCAAAATTGATTTTTAATGCGTGATACCTCCTACCAATGGTGAAAACAAGTAGATGAAAGTTCCATCTAAGTAGTGATACTCAAATTTTTGTGTCCGGTGTAGCGTTTTCGGGGATAATGAGGCCTACAGAGGTGGGAAAAAGTGGTACGAAGCTGAGTTAACCAGGGCACCTTCGTAAAAAATGCCGCTACATTTTCATTTTCCTCTAGAGGAAAATACAAGGACTTCTAGAAATTTTATGAGGCAGAATTATGAACCCAATAAGTAAGAGAATTCTTTGATATAGTGATATAATTAATTTGGTGTGTGTGGCATTCAGTAAAAAATCTTAAATCTTTGACTCCTTTTTTAATACGAAGCTTCAAAACCTTCCCCTAAATACAATTGATATTAAACAAAAGGTTCCCAAATTTTCATAATAGTAGTATAAGTTGATAATAATCCCATAAAGCTTGTATGTGCAAATTTGACACCTAATAATATTTTAAAGTTAAACCAGAGTACGAGCTTTTACAGTTCCACTCTGGAGGGTAGTCATAAACGCTAATGCAGCAGTAGACGTTAAAACCTTGTAATAATAACATTTTTTCAATTTTTCATTTTTACGGACTGTTAATGTCCTAGTCGTTTCAGTGTATCTAACTAACACGTGTGAAATTAACACATAATTTTTTTTTGAATGACTAAAAAAGGAATTTTGGGCTCCGCATTTTTTTGCAAAATATAAAACATGAATAATTCAATTGGAAGTTTGTTAGAGCCTGTCATTTAAGTTACGATGAATTAATGCAAAAATCAGGTGTAAATGTAACACTTTTTTTTGATAAAGCTTTCAATTTTTCTAACAAGAAAAAAAGGAAAAGATACTATACTCGAATTATAAATTTCACGTAAAGTAATTGTCTCAAATATCATTTTCATTCAATTTTTATTGCAGTCCTTGGAAACAAACATGTGTAAAATTAACACATTATGTTCTACATATTTCTTTGAGCTAACGTATAATAAGATGTTATAGTGAAAGCATAAATACAGTGGTGTCTCTCTATATGCATATTTTAGGTACTTTTTTTTGACAATTCTAACTCTGAATATGCACAATTTTTTTTTGAAATTAATAAATTATTATTTTTTTTAATTTCTTTTTTAGAATTTCCCATGTTATTTTAACTATAATATGAGACAGAAAAAATAAAATTAGTAAAATTAAAAACAAGAAAAATTAGTTACCAAGAAAATAATTTCCTTTATTTACTTTTCCAAAATGTAAACAAATTGATTTTGAATGGAACTGACACAAAAGCTGTGCATTGGCAAGTTATGCATATAGATAGACACCACTGTACTTGCGTGGTAATGATAGAAAGTCTATGTAATATTTAGTTTAATCCTCTTGGAGCTATATAGGTATTCAGATTAGAGGTTTAGCCTAGCTCCCGAAGACTACAGAATCCTAAATTGTGTAGCCCTTTCGGACTACCGACGCTTACTCTCAACAGGCGGTGGCCCTCTTTTTTGGATTCACAGGCCCAGTATCCGGACTCTGAGCCTTCCAATGATACACTGACTCAAGCCTAATAAAAAGTAAAGCTGTTTTTCACTTTTCCTTCTAAAAATTTTGCAGATATTGCACCGCGACATAAACAAATTTGCTCGTAGTTCTTGTATTATTTCGGCGAACATTATGAAATATGTATTTTTAGATAGCTTTTAGTGCAGAATTTCGAAATATATCAGACTGATAAGTTAATTCTCCTTAGGAAAAAACTTGCCAATAGTCTTCAGTGCCTCTACGCAAAAACGTATGGAAAAATGAAATGTCGAAAGGCCCCTGTACCACTCACTCTGAAGCAGGTCAGGGAGGCTGGAGGAAATCTTGAGATCGCAATAGGGTAGGGTTGCCAACGGCGAGGCGCGTAACGACACGATCGCTACTTTGCCGTTGAATGGCGGAAAAATCTTCTAAAATCGCAACGTTTTTTATTGCTCTTTCAGAACCTAATAGATCATTTGTCCTCAATAAACCAAACAGTTAAGCCATATGGCTAAGCCTAAGGTCTGAAGCCCGTATAATTCAAAGCCATAATTTTGGCATACTTTTCTCTGAGTACAAGTGAAATGATTGGATGACAGTGAAGGAGGACAATCGTGAGTGATGAAGGGAGAAATACGAATGATTTTGGAGAAGTTAAATGGCGAAAAGTAATCATGTGCTCCACCGAGAAATGAATGTTCAATCAAGTGGAAAATGTTTACCGAAGAAAATTCCAATTCATAATTCCCATTAGAAACCAATACGATCAACTTCTTTGAACTTGCACTTGCTTTCTCTTTCTTCCGTACACACAGACTTGGTACAATTAGGAGATATATATGTACCTTGCTAGAATATCAAATTGAAAATCGATACAAGAACCATATCGTAAGAGGTGAGAGAAAAGACAAATAGTACATTTTACCTGGTGTGCTGTATACCAGAATTTTCACATGCCTGGACATTATCATTAATTTATTGAGCTCACAATAACATAACGATTTTATTATGAATTGGGTGGATTAAGGAACTGCTGTTTTGACCCTTTGAGCGACAAGGTCACAAAAGAAAGTAATCCTATCACCCCCTTCCATTCATCTCAATCGATTGTCTTTCTTCACCTTTTGCCGAGCATCGTCTTGTGGCCCCCTCCCTCTGAGGATGGAGAATCCATTGAAATTCTCGCAACGTCCCACACGATTAATCAATAAATTATTGGAAAATCTCCAAGTTGTTATTAAATACAGCATAAACAGACAAGCTTGGTGAATGCATGGAATTTATTAAGATTGAGAATGGGGCTCTAAATAGAATTCACCCCCTACATGTCTGCTGCGGGGCTGCCATCGATGGGGGTTGACTTGACTAAAAGCTTCCAAAAAGGAGGGATCAATTAGATTGCCACCATTGTGGTATCTTCATTCATTTAGTTTATGGAATCACCAGTCAAATTTGATGAGAAAATCTATATGGCGCACAGAAATGCCCTGATAAATAATTCATAATCGTGACTTGCCGCCTTTTTGAGATTATTTACAAATTCAATTAACTAAAGACCTTTGGACTAATTTCTGTTCTATGTTGTAGGAAATTGTAGCTTCTCACGTTTTCACCCTGGCTTTCTCACTTCCACGCTCCAAAGACCCCAAACGTAACCCCTAAAGTAGCTCTTTTTCTGCCTCTTTAGAAAAAAAACCCACCTACACTGGAAAATCTATAAATATGTGGAAAATTTGCTCACACAGCAAGAAAACTTGTCCTTTGCCATTGACTAATTGATGTATGAAAGAAACTTTTTCAACTCACCAGACCATTTCAATGGAATTTTTACGTCTTTCTTCCAAGAAATACTTTTAAAACTTCTCTGGTTGAGGTGAAGAGTGTAATTATGTATGTAAAACTTTAACACGTATAGAGACGTCTTATAGGAGAGATAACCCTTCATTTATACGAACCTTGAACTATGGTCTTTCTCCGATTGATAGGTTGAAAGTGACTTTATTTCTTATAGCTTTACTCATTTTTTTTAGTTATTTTCATTGTTGCACATAAAGTTTTCTGCACTGAGAGAGATCTCCGAAAAAGTTAAAATAACATTCTGGAAATGTTAATTTTACCTTGAAGTAATGATCCGAAGACGGTGTAAATATTACCCTTTTTATGTGTATTAGGGGTTAAAGTTACTCTTTTCATGTTAATTTTACCCTTAAAAAGGAGTAAAATTAAAATTAAAAAATGTTGATATAATTTTTACACCTAAAGTTATGAGTAAAAAAAATCGCACTACCGTTTTTTTCTCAGTGTGGTTATTTCATTGAAATAAATCGAATTTCGGACGATTTAAGCTTCGCACAATTCAATTTTTTCAATGTGGTATAAGTGAATTTGGCTTATTAATATTATATTTTAATAGCTAGTCCAATACCTCAAATTATCAGAAAAGAGCTTTGGGTGAAATCCATAAGGAACATAGAGAAAAAATTGAATTGTTCGAAGCTTGAGTCGTCCGAAGGTAGCGCGCTTTCCTCTACAGCAGGCCTGAGCTAAAAGAAAAGCCCAAGTGAATTTGGTGGTGACTGCTGGCATTCTTCGAAATGCCGCGAAAATTTACGTAGAGAAAATGAGAGGTTTTTTAATGTGAAAATTTGTTGAATACAGTTATTTGGGTTAATTGTGAATAATTTTCGATATTACAACAAAAACATTGGGATGAAATTTTTAGCTGGAAGACTCATATTCTTTTAAGCTGTCCCAAAATTCAGGATAGGTTTGAGAAAAACCCTTTTGTACAACACTATTTTGGTTAATAAGGAATGCAAAAGTACATATTACAAGAAGGGACACGACCTGCTGATATAGATAAAATAGAGAAGAAACTATTTTGTCGCATTTCAGTGATTTTTTGAAACCGCAGCGCTGCCAGACGTTTGTCAAGTGAGTTTAATTTCTTTGTATTTCTGCAAGATTCAAGTAAAATGGTGTGTAGTGAAGAGCTATCCGTCTTCCGACAAAGATATCAAGAAGACAAATTCTTTCTATATGTGCTTTTATGTCCGTTATGTGTTTTTCATTAAAAGTATCAACACAAAATTTCCGATATTACACGACTTTTAACGAGCACAGGTCTGCCCTACAGTGTCCGAATTTGAATTGTTAGTGTCATTGTCCTGAGAGGATCGCTAGTAAAGTCAACGTTTTGAAATAAAGGAAATTTAATTTTTCATTTTCATTTCATTTTATTGTTACAGTTAGTGTCTTATATATCCATAAATTTTATTTAAGACTATACAATTAATTTTTGTTTTTGTTGCAAAGGCAAATTAATTAATGCAAATTAGACTGAATTGAACCAGATTTACATTACCGTAAATGCAGATGACTTTTCACCCCTGTTTGCCGTAAAGTTTTCATTAATTCAAGCGCGTAAGGGTAGTCTGAAGGCCATAGGGGCACTATAGGGACGGTTTAAAAACCATCTTTAAGTGTTAAAATTAAAGAAAAGCTTACGAAACGCAGGGAAGTAAAGTCACCCCGGCCGAAGCAGGGTAAGTCACCTACATCTACAGTACATACAAATCGACCATTCAGAATAAGAAACGAATAACTCGCAGTGGTCAAATTTTGCAGGAGAGCAATTTGAAGCTGAGATTTTGCGTGCAGAGTTATAGGATTTTTCAGTTCTAAAATCTCTATAACTTTGAAAATAATTATCTTTCAAGTATAATATTCACAGAGAAGGTAGAGGGTATAAAGAAGTATTCAAAAAGTGAATAAAACGATTTTTGTAAAAAATCGAGTTGTTCGACTTGTATTCTGACAAGTCGAAATATTCTTATACGAGCTTTACATCATAAACTCAATATACAAAAAAGCATATTGCAATGATGCAATTAAACCTTAAAAAAATCTTTATAAAGGTTTTTAAGTACCTATTGCTTGATTTGATACTTGAAAGAGCTTTATTACTCATCAAGCAGCCATATGTTTAGGGAAATAATTTTACGAATTTAAAGTTATTAAAGAAATTCTATAAAATACTTTATTCATCATGTTATGAGGATGAAAAAACAGTGATAGAACGAATTAGGGCTCTCGGTAAATCTGCTGTAAGTCAACATTGGAATGATGCGCATAACGTTTGAATTATTTTTTCTAAATTAAAATAACTATCCGTAAAAATGTTATAAATTAATTAAAATATGAATAATTAGAGAAGAAATAAATAAATCTGGAATTTAAGTATATCATGAAGTCTCATGTTTTATAAAGTGTTTGTTAAAAACCTTTCAAGTATTTTGATTCAGATGTCATAACAACAAGATAAAAAAACTAGATCCGCAGACAGGAAATATCCACAAAATATTGAATAAATAATTAACGTCATTTCTCAAAATTCTAATACGTTAATAAAAAGTTCAAGGAAACTTCATATGGATCAGTGTCATTAAATAGTATCATAAAAACATAACTTGAGATAATTATTTACAAGAAATTGTATCTTTTATGCTATATCCTGGAAAATAGATAAAGTATATTATTATACACTTTTTTTTAAAGTGTAAATGGCGATATATTCTATTAAGAAGCGTCACTGAGTGCGTTTCCTATATATAATTATTTAGAATGAGAGGAACTGCAATTAAAATAGTAAAATGTGTTAACTAGATAATTAATACGTAAATATTCAAGTTTCTGCTTACACATCGAAAAGAAATTGAGCAAAAAAGGCTCTTTTTTTAGAGGTAATTTTACTTCAATTTAGGTGTAGGGTAAGTGTGCCAAATTTCGGCATAGTTGCATGCAAGCGTTAAAGTCTCAAGTTTGAAATGTAATATTTCAAATACAAATAGATTTTTTATTCTTTCTCCTTAAAGAGTGTTGCTTGGAACCTTGTAAAGAGTTTACCGTCTTTATTTGCTCCAAAAATTATTCTTAATACATTTTAAAATGAATAAAAATATAGACATAGCTTTGGTGCCCTACTTCGGCCACCTTCATTCTCATAGTTCTTTGCCCTTAGGGAATTCTTTCAATGTCTTTTTCACGTCATCTCGTTTGTCGAAGCTACATTTTTTGTTATTCTTTTGCATCGTATAATCTCTAGAGTACGTAAAATCTAAAAGTTCATGGAAATTCGAGGAACAAAAAAGGTGGCCGAAATTGCAAGCTGACCGGAATTTGGCACACTTACCCTAATACTTAGAAGAGTTGTTACAATTCTTTTCAGAGTAGCTTTTATACTAATCGTTCTAATATTTTTTTTATTGCAGATCCATTCGGGACTTTGGCTTTTTTCAGATTTTGACCCATTCAGTTTTTTTTCGGGATTTTGGGTTTTTTTTGGGCCTTGGGTTTACGAGATTTCGGCTTTATTGAATTTTGGCTTATAGGGATTTTGACTTTTTGGGATTTTTGCTTCTCTGGATTTCGGTTTTGGGATTTTGAACCATTCAGGATTTCGACTTTTCAGGATTTTGACCCATTCATGATTTTGATTTTTCGGGGTTTTAGCTTTTGAGGATTTCGCTTTTCCGAAATATTGACAAATTCGAGATTTTGACCCATTCAGTATTTTGTTTTTCGGGATTTTTGCTTTCTGAAATTTTAGCTTTTGGGAGTTTTGTTTCTCTATAGATTTCGGCTTTACAGGATTTTGACCCGTTCTTGATTTTAACATTTTGGAATTTTGGCTTTTTGGAATTTTAGCTTTTCGAAATTTCGGCTTTTTGGGAAAATTCAGGGTTTTGGCTTCTCCAGATTATATTTGTTCAGGATTTCACTTCTTCAGGACCGTTGACACATTCAGAATTTTGGCTTTTTGGGACTTTAGTTTTTTGGAATATTGGCTTTTAGGGTTTTTTTGCTTTCCGAGATTTCTGCTTTTCAGTAATTTGACTCATTCGGGATTGTGACTCATTCAAAATTTTATCTTTTCGGGATTTTGGGTTTTTTTCGAGTTTTGATTTTTTACGATTTTGGCCCATTCAGGACTTTGTTTTTCGGAATTTCGCCATTCAAGATTATGGCTTTCATGATTCTAACTAAAAATTTTTTGCAAAATTAAAATCAGCTAAATGTAATGTTCCATTATCTTATGTAGAGCTAAATTTAATAACATTAGCGATGTTTCTTTGTGAATTTGAGATGTGCAAACTCTGACATGTAGGTTCAAGGAAAGTTTGAATCCTTTGAGGGATTGAGTTAAGTGTTAATTCGATATATGGTACCGAATATCATTCTATTTCTGTTCTCTGTAAATTTGAGAATCTCCGATGTTCCATTTGAGTTTTAACTTTGTGAAATTATTCTGTTTCTCATGAATTTGACAGAGTGCCCTGAAGGAAAAAAAATAGTCTTATAAAATTCCTCATTTGGCATTTTTGTGAGAGAAATTCAAAGGGGGATGCAGTGGGTATAAAACGGTTTCAAAAAAACCACCCTTTTCTTGTATCCCATTTTGTCTTTATCTCCAATTTCATCGATTTTCAGTTTATCGTGTCTTTTATATCATCTGGCTTCTTATTCATCTCCATTGCTGTTGTACTTGGAGAAATTTGAAATATGTAATTTGGATAGGAGGAGCGAATGGAGTTTATAGTGTCAAGTGAAAAGTTACAGAGAATGAAGAAAAAAAGAGGAGAAAAAATAAATGTATTTCAGAGCAAAAAAATTCCTCAAGTTTAACTTTGAAATAGAGGGATGGAGAGGACAGAGAAAAGGAGTTGAAATGTATAAAAATTCAGGGAAAAGACCAAGTAGTGAAAGTTAGTGAATGTCTCAAGATGGTCCCTAGTTGAGGGGTGTGTTATGTGTAAAATGGTCCAAAATATAAAGAGACAAGGGATGACGGCAATATAGTGCTTCAAAAACTGACAACATAGCAGGAGTTTTTGGGTCCTCTTTGGCACATACTGGGCCACCACATGAACACAATTCCGAGTTTTCCATATACTGACTCATTCTCAAGAGAGGGGTTGATTCGTCGGGGGTTCAATCCAGGGGAAGTGTCTGGGGCTTCAGAGAATAAATATAAAATATCAACTCGGCAAATGTTTCTCTCGGCGGACTGAGAGGGGTGTACCAGGGGGTGAAAATGAGCCAAAATTTCCATAATGTTCCACCCTACTGAGTCCCTTTCAGTTTGAATCACCCCCCACACCCCCGGCTACCCGAATCCCAACCCCATGAACAATTTTATTTTATTTATTTTTTCCTCCACTCTCCCTTTTTGCCTTCAAAAATTTGGGCACTCAAGTACATTACAAGCCCATGTACTTGAGGGCATTTTCTCACAACAAAACCCATTCGTGTATGAGGCACAATTAAATTTTAATTCAAAACCATTTGTAGACATGGCAAAAAAACAACAAATAAAATCATTAAAGAAAATAATACCTCATCCAGTTACATCTTGTCAGTCCCATTTGATTTTCATTTGTATATTTAATTCTTTTTTCCCATACTTTTCCAACAAATTGTTTTTTTTAGGGAGAAGGCTTTTTGGTTTTAACATAAATTTTGTTTTACATGAAAATCACTTTTGCAGATAACACAACAATACTGGACACACATAACCAAGCTTTTTACACATTGTACACCATCTCTAATGTTGTTACATTTTCATTAATAAAAAAGTATTTTCCACTGACCATCTCCCTCATAGCACCAAACACAACTTAATTGAATGCAAATTTCACTTTGGTTGTTATTTCAGTTGGGCACCCAGAAAACAATTTACTATGGCACTCGATCGTCCACTTATTTTAATTGAATTTTATCACATATTGCACACAACAATTACAATTTTATTTTATTTTCACTGTAGTCAAAGTCAAAATTTTAAAATAGAAAATATTATATTACTATTAAATTTTTTAAAATGTTTTGTCTGGGATTAAATGAAAATTTAAATTGAATAAAATTCATTTTATTTTTTAAATATTTTTTTTTTGGAATTTTGCTAACACTGAATGTTTTATAGTAAAAATTAGTTTAAAAAAATAATTTGACTATTCAATATAGTGTAACCAAACTAATTGAATTTTTAGAAAAAGTCTAAATGAAACACGTTAATTGAATTCCTTTTCCAAAACTTTGATTCAATTTTCTATGTTTTTTCTTTTTCATTTTTTCCTAGAGATTTAAGGATGGAACAAGATTTTTGTACAATGTTAACGATAAAGATTGTGTTGAATTATTTATGTCAGTTTACGAACTCTTATTAAAAAAACACAAAAAAAACAAAAAACAAATAAGCGATAAATAAATTAATTTTAGTCTGCAGAAAATCAAAATTTCCCAGTAAAAATTAAATTTGGGCAGTATTATATTTAAATTGTATTCAATAGGCAATAAATATAATGTTTTATATCCTTGCATTAAACGTAAACTTCCGTAGAAGCATTGAGCAATTTAAAAGATAAAAATTAGCCTCAATTGAAAAGCCAAAATGAATTTCTAAGACTCCAAATATTTATAATTTTATATGCAAATGATGTATTTTATCAAGTATTCAAACTCGAATTTAAAAAGTCCAAGCAACTGAAAACCTGTTTTTTTTTTCTTGCACAATAGCTTAATAAATTAACATTTATAATCTAAAATTCTAGCTATTTGAATGAAGTTTCCGATTTAAAAACTTAAATCAACGTGAAAATTATTTTGAATTATATTATATTAAAAATGTTTAAACGTTTATTTTTTATTTTTTGTAACTTTCACTTTTCAATTTACGATTTTTTTGGAAATACTTTAATTTTCTTTTGAAAAACATCTGTTTAAGATTCAAAAAATTGCTCTGTAACCCTGATAAAATGTGCCCTACTTGTAGGGGGAAGTGGAGCATCTTTAAAAGTGGGACACCTTTGAAATTGAGATTTTTCTGCTATGTTTAAATGGAACTGAGGCATATCATAATGTAATTTAGCTTCTCAATCTGTTTGTGCAGCTAAATTATATCATGATATGGCTCAATTATTATTCAAAAACTGGTGAAAAATCCCAATTTTAAAGGTGCCCCACTTCCTCCTACTTTCAGAATGACACTATTAATGGGAAGAAAATTATTAGGTTTAAATAAACCCATTAATTCCTTGATTAATTCTGAAATCCTGAATAGTTTCATTTTGATTTTGTTTTACAAAATAAATTTGAGGGCTCAAACCACAGACCTCAAACCTAGAATTCACCTACATGACTTAACCCCAGGTAATATTTATTATCTTCTTATCACTAAGCATAAATAAAGTAATGCAATGCCTTAATTTTCAGTAATTGAACGAATTGAACAATCACCCCTATATCAAGTGTGTGAAAATAATATAACCCCGAAAACATTTAGATTGGTTTTACCAGATCATTTCTTTAATCATATTTCTTTAAATATGAAGGGATATTGCATCAATTAAAAAAAACATACTAAAATTGTCCTTTATTTTAGGATTTAGAGACATTCGACACTAAGGTTTACCTCCCATTTGGAACACGTATTACGTAGTAAAAATTTTAATAAGCACGGAGCTGAGACAGTTGTTTAATAACAAAAAAAAAATAGAATAATCTCTTCCGAAGAGTTTAAATAAGATCGTGAATGATGCAACTGCCCTGTTCTTGAACTGCTTCAACTTCCCATGAATGAAATATTCAAAATTACGAAGTAATTCTGAATATTTCTTTACTGAAAATAACTTTACTCAAAGAGAAAAAGGTGGACATTCATACATTCATTGGTTGATTTCTGATTGTCTTTACAATTTATGAATTGACAAATTTCTATT